>NW_026668580.1:0-1196 GCF_009828535.3 Hylobates moloch | reverse complement strand
CAGTGACCCTGTCATGACCCTTTCCTGGCCCTGGCCTGGAACCTGGCACTGCCAAGGACTCGCCCTGGCTCTGTCATGGCCCTTGCCCTTTCCTGGATTTGGATGTGCCCTGTCCTTTATTTGCCCCGGCCCTTCCCTGGCTCTGCCATACCCCTCCTCTGAGGTAGGGCCAGGGTCAGGACCAGGCCAGGGCAGGATCAGGACCAGGGTAGGGCCATGGTAAGGCCTGAAGATAGGAAGGGCCAGCGCAGCGGCAGGGCCAGGGAAGGGTCAGGGCCAGGGATATGGTAGGACTAGGGGCAGAGCCAGGGCTAGGGCTGAGCCAGGGCAGAGCAGGAGAGATTACATTAGGTTATTATTTTAAAATTTTATTTTAGATTTTTAAGATAACTATAGAGTAATAATAATGTCTATACTATGTTGCTTGTAATAGTAATAATATTTGCAGTAAAAAATCACTAAATTTTAACTAGTACTTTCTTTGCTTCCGGTAGTTTTGTATGAGTATAATTTTATAAATATGTGAGGCATTGATTCTCACAATAACCCTATGTGCTAGGTACTTATAGCATCCCTATTTTCCAAATGTAGGAAACAGGCATAAAGAGGTTAAATACTTGGCCAGATTACTCCTGTAATCCCAGCACTTTGGGAGGCCAAGGCAGGCAGATGGCTTCAGCTCAGGAGTTTGGAACCAGCCTGGGCAACATTGTGAAACCCCATCTCTACTAAAAATCCACAAAAAGAGCTGATTTAAGTTTCTTGTAGGATTCTGGTTATAAAACACTGGTCAAATACACAGGGCATGAACAGGGCAGGGCCAGGGACAAGGTCAGGCCAGGAAGGGGCCAGGGCCAAGGCAGGGCCAGAGGTAGACCTGGAGGTATCTTGGCCCTGATTTGCCCTGCCCCACGTTGGCCCAGCCCTGCTCTGGCAATTCCTGTCATGCCCCATCCCTGGCCTGAGCATTGGCCCTGGCCCTGTCCCGCTTCTGGCCTTGCCCTGGAGTTGAGCAGGCACTGCCATGGCCCAGTCTTGCCATTGCCTTGCCCTCCTCTGCCCCGGTGCTCCCATGGCCCTGCCTGGGCCCTAGCTCTGCCTCGACTCTGGACCTGCCCTGACCCTGCTCAGCCCTGGAACTACTCTGAGTCTGCCTTGGTGTTGGCCCTCCCTTCTCTATGGCCTGGCTCTGGCCC
>NW_026668579.1:0-1197 GCF_009828535.3 Hylobates moloch | reverse complement strand
CCACATATAAATGAGGTCATGTGGTATTTGTCTTTCTGTGCCTAATTTATTTTATAATGGGAAAAGACAATGCTTTCCCCTAAAATCTTTAAAAGAACAAGATGTTTCACTTTCACCACTTCTACCCCACATTGCACTGGATGTTCTAGGTCAATTAGGCAAGAAAATGAAGTAAAAGACATCTATATGAGAAAGGAAGTAAACCCACCTCTATTCGTAGATGGCATGATCTTGTAGAGCTATCATTCTAAGGAATCTACCAAGAAACTATTAGAACTAATAAACACTTCCATCAAGGTTTCAGAGTGGTCCATTATATTTCTATACATCAAAAACCCAAAGGGAAAATGAACAAAACAATTCCATTTACAATAGCATCAAAAAGTATAAAATACTTAGAAATAAGTTTAACAAAAGAAGTACAAAAGTTATTCTCTGAAAACTACGAACATTGTTAAAAAAAATTAAAGAAGACTTAAATAAATGGAAAGTCCTATTCAGAACAGGACAGGGCACAGGTAATGTTTCATGCAACAAAGTTTATTGGGTAAATTTGTGCCAAATACTCTTCTAAGACGTGGTTATTTTTTTTTAATGATAAGACCTAGTTACTCTCTCCAAATTTTTAAATAATTTTAACATATATTTTAATTTTCATAGTGGTTAACAAGTCTAGAACTTACTAGCTGTTTGACCTTGGGCAAGTTAGTTAACATCTTTGTGCCTTTTTCTCTGTCTATGTGTGTATGTATGTACTAGCTTATTTTGGAAAGTTTTAAACCTACATCAAAGTGCAGAGAATAATAAATTCCCCATGTATCTGTCAACCAGATTCAGTAATTATCAACTCATGGTCAAATGTGGTTTTTGTTTAAAGGACCTCACTTTACCCCTCAACCATTGGGTTATTTTGAAGTTAATTCTGGATTTCATACTATTTTCATCTGTCAGCCCTTCCTTAGTTACCTCTAAAATTTATCATAACCATAGCACCATCATCACACACAAAAATAATAATTCTTTAATTTTATAAACTAGCCAGTGTTCCAATTTTCTTGATCACATCATACATATTGTCTTTCAAATCAGGATCCAAACAAGGTCCACACATCACGTTTGATTGATATGTCTCTTAAATCTCTCTTAATGTACAAGTTCATATCCCTCTCTCCAACCCTCACTCTTGCAATTTATTTG
>NW_026668578.1:0-1197 GCF_009828535.3 Hylobates moloch | reverse complement strand
TGCTCTATCAAAAGTAAGCTTCAACTCTGCTAGTTCAATGCAGAGTTGAAGCTTACTTTTGATAGAGCAGTTCTGAAACACTCTTTCTGTTGAAACTGCAAGTGGACATTCTGAGCGCTAAGGGGCTTATAGTGGAAAAAGGAGTATCTTCAAATAAAAACGATACAGAAGCATTCTGTGAAAGTTCTCTCTGTTCTGTGCATTCAACTAACAGAGTTGAAGCTTACTTTTGATTGAGCAGTTCTGAAACACTCTTTCTGTAGAAACTGGAAGGGGACATTCGGAGCACTAAGGGGCCTATAGTGGAAAAAGGGATATCTTCAAATAAAAACTACACAGAAGCATTCTGTGAATCTTATTTCTGTTCTGTGCATTAAACTAACAGAGTTGCAGCTCAGTTTTGACAGAGCAGTTATGAAACACTCTTTCTGTAGAAACTGCATGGGGACATTCTGAGCGCTAAGGGGCTCATAGTGGGAAAAGGTATATCGTCAAATAGAAACTACACAGAGGCGTTCTGTGAAACTTCTTTCTGTTCGGTGCATTCAACTAACACAGTTGAAGCTTACTTTTGATTGAGCAGTTCTGAAACACCCTTTCTGTAGAAACTGGAAGGGGACAGTCTGAGCACAAAGGGGCCTATAGTGGAAAAAGGAATATCATCAAATCAAAAGTACACAGAAGCATTCTGTAAAACATCCTTCTGTTCGGTGCATTCAACTAACAGATTTGAAGCTTACTATTTATGGAGCAGTTATGAAACACTCTTTCTGTAGAAACAGCAATGGGACATTCTGAGCGCTAAGGGGCCTACAGTGGAAAAGCAATATCTTCAAAGAAAAACTACACGGAAGCATTCTGTGAAACTTCTTTGTGTTCTGTGCATTCTACTAACAGAGTTGAAGCTTCCGGTTGATAGCGCAGTTATGAAACACTCTTTCTGTAGAAACTGCAAGAGGACATTCTGAGCGCTAAGGGTCCTACAGTGGAAAAAGGAATATCTTCAAATAAAAACTACTCAGAAGCATTCTGTGAAACTGCTTTCTGTTCTCTGCATTCAACTGACAGAGTTGAAGCTTACTTTTGATAGAGCATTTCTGAAACACTCTTTCTGTAGAAACTGAAAGGGGACATTCTGAGCGCTAAGGGGCCTAGAGTGAAAAAAGGTAAATCTTGAAATAGAAGCTACACAGAATC
>NW_026668577.1:0-1197 GCF_009828535.3 Hylobates moloch | reverse complement strand
GAACCCAGCAGCAGTGTTCTGGAATCCTTTGGTAGGGACAAACATTCAGAACCTCTTAGCAGGGTTCTGGAATCCTATGTGAGAGACTAACACTCAGAACCCAGGAGCCGTGTTCTGGAATACTTTTTAATGGAGAAACGTTCAGACCCTGGTAGCAGTGTTCTGAATTCATATGTGAGGGACAAACACTCAGAAACCAACAGCAGCGTTCTGGAATAATCTCTGAGGAACAAACACTCATACCCAACAGTAGTGTTCTGGAATCCTATGTTAGGGACAAACACTCAGAACCCAACAACACTGTTCTGGTGTCCTATGTGAGGGACAAACACTCAGAACCCAGCAACAGGGTTCTGGAATCCTATGTGAGGGGCACACACTCAAAACCCAGCAGCAGTGTTCTGGAATCCTTTGTGAGTGACAAATATTCAGAGCCCAGAGACTCTGTTCTGGAATCCTATCTGAGGGACAAACATTCAGACACTCATAGAGGTGTTCTGGAATCCTATGTGAGGGATAAACAATCAGAACCCAGCCACTGTGTTCTGGAATCCTATCTGAGGGACAAACATTCAGACACTCTTAGAATTGTTCTGTAATCTTTGTGAGGGACCAACATTCGGAACCCAGCAGCAGTGTTCTCGAATCCTTTGTGAGGGACAAACCCTCGGAACCCAATAGCACTGTTCTGGAATCCTATGTGAAGGACAAACCCTCAGTAACCTGTACACGTGTTCAGGAATCCTATGTGAGGGACAAACACTCGGAACCCAGCAGTGGAGCTCTGGAATCCTTTTTGAGGAGCAAACACTCAGAACCCAGCTTCAGTGTTCTAGAATCCTTTGTGAGTGACAAAAACTCAGAACTCAGCAGCAGAGTTCTGGAATCCTCTGTGAGGGACAAACACTCATTTCCCAGCAGCAGTGCCCTGGAATCCTACGTGAGTGAAAAACACTCAGAATACAGTAGCTGTGTTCTGGAATCCTACGTGAGGGACAAACACTCAGAACCTAGCAACAATACTCCAGAATCCTTTGTGAGAGACAAACACTCAGAAACCAGCAGCGGTGTTCTAGAAACTTTTCTGAGGGACAAACTTTAAGAAACTCGTAGCGGTGTTGTGGAATCGTATGTGAGGGACAAACACTCTGAACCCAGCAGCAGTGTTCTGGAATCCTTTGGTAGGGACAAACATTC
>NW_026668576.1:0-1197 GCF_009828535.3 Hylobates moloch | reverse complement strand
CCACATATAAATGAGGTCATGTGGTATTTGTCTTTCTGTGCCTAATTTATTTTATAATGGTAAAAGACAATCCTTTCCCCTAAAATCTTTAAAAGAACAAGATGTTTCACTCTCACCACTTCTACCCCACATTGCACTGGATGTTCTAGGTCAATTAGGCAAGAAAATGAAATAAAAGACATCTATATGAGAAAGGAAGTAAACCCACCTCTGTTCATAGATGGCATGATCTTGTAGAGCTATCATCCTAAGGAATCCACCAAGAAACTATTAGAACTAATAAACACTTCCATCAAGGTTTCGGAGTGGTCCATTATATTTCTATACATCAAAAACCCAAAGGGAAAATGAACAAAACAATTCCATTTACAATAGCATCAAAAAGTATAAAATACTTAGAAATAAATTTAACAAAAGAAGTACAAAAGTTATTCTCTGAAAACTACGAACATTGTTAAAAAAAATTAAAGAAGACTTAAATAAATGGAAAGTCCTATTCAGAACAAGACAGGGCACAGGTAATGTTTCATGCAACAAAGTTTATTGGGTAAATTTGTGCCAAATACTCTTCTAAGACGTGGTTTTTTTTTTTTAATGATAAGACCTAGTAACTCTCTCCAAATTTTTAAATAATTTAAACATATATTTTAATTTTCATAGTGGTTAACAGGTCTAGAACTTACTAGCTGTTTGACCTTGGGCAAGTTAGTCAACATCTTTGTGCCTTTTTCTCTGTCTATGTGTGTATGTGTGTACTAGCTTATTTTGGAAAGTTTTAAACATACATCAAAGTGCAGAGAATAATAAATTCCCCATGTATCTGTCAACCAGATTCAGTAATTATCAACTCATGGTCAAATGTGGTTTTTGTTTAAAGGACCTCCCTTTACCCCGCAACTATTGGGTTATTTTGAAGTTAATTCTGGATTTCATACTATTTTCATCTGTCAGCCCTTCCTTAGGTACCTCTAAAATTTATCATAACCATAGCACCATCATCACACACAAAAATAATAATTCTTTAATTTTATAAACTAGCCAGTGTTCCAATTTTCTTGATCACATCATACATATTGTCTTTCAAATCAGGATCCAAACAAGGTCCACACATCACGTTTGATTGGTATGTCTCTTAAATCTCTCTTAATGCACAAGTTCATATCCCTCTCTCCAACCCTCACTCTTGCAATTTATTTG
>NW_026668575.1:0-1197 GCF_009828535.3 Hylobates moloch | reverse complement strand
TTGATGAGCTTTTTTTTCATATGTTTGTTGGCTGCATAAATGTCTTCGTTTGAGAAGTGTCTGTTCGTTTCCTTTGCCCAGTTTTCGATGGGGTTGTTTTTTTCTTGTAAATTTGTTCAAGTTCTTTGTAGATTCTGGATATTAGCTCTTTGTCATACAGATTGCAAAAATTTTCTCCCAATCTGTAGGTTGTCTGTTCACTCTGATGATAGTTTATTTTGCCGTGCAGAAGCTCTTTAGTTTAATTAGATCCCATTTGTCAATTTTGGCTTTTGTTGCCATTGCTTTTGGTGTTTTAGTCATAAAGTATTTTCCCATGCCTATGTCCTGAATGGTATTGCCTAGGTTTTCTTCCAGGGTTTTCATGGTTTTAGGTCTTATGTTTAAATCTTTATTCCATCTTGAGTTTTTTTTTTTTGTATAAGGTGTAAGGAAGATGTCTAGTTTCAGTTTTCTGCATATGGTTAGCCAGTTTTCCCAATGCGATTTATTAAATAGGGAATCCTTTCCCCATTGCTTGTGTTTGTCAGGTTTGTCAAAGATCAGATGGTTGTATGTGTGTGGTCTTATTTCAGAGTTCTCTATTCTGTTTCATTGGTCTATGTGTCTGTTTTTGTACCAGTACCATGCTGTTTTGGTTACTGTAGCCATATAGTATAGTTTGAAGTTGGGTAGTGTGATGCCTCCAGCTTTGTTCTTTTTGCTTAGAATTGTCATGGCTATTTGGGCTCTTTTTTGGTTCATGAGAATTGTAAAATAGTTTCTTCTAATTCTGTGAAGAATGTCACTGGTAGTTTAATGGGCATAGCATTGAATTCTTTTATAAATTACTTTGGGCAGTATGGCCATTTTCATGAATTAATTCCCTATCCATGAGTATGAAATGCTTCTCCATTTGTTTGTGTCCTATGTGATTTCTCTAGGCAGTGGTTTGTAGTCCTCCTTGAAGAGGTTCTTCACTTCACTTGTTAGCTGTATTCCTATATATTTTATTCTCTTTGTAGCAATTGTGAATGAAGTTCATTCATGATTTGGCTCTCTACTTGACTGTTGTTGGTGTGTAGGAATACTAGCAATTTTTGCACACTGATTTTGTATCCTGAGATTCTGTTGATGTGGTTCATCAGCTTAAGAAGCTTTGGGGCTGAGATGATGGGGTTTTCTAGATACAGGATCATGTCATCTGCAAACAAAGAT
>NW_026668574.1:0-1197 GCF_009828535.3 Hylobates moloch | reverse complement strand
ATTCACAATAGCAAAGACTTGGAACCAACCCACATGTCCAACAACGATAGACTGGATTAAGAAAATGTGGCACATATACACCATGGAATACTATGCAGCCATAAAAAATGATGAGTTCATGTCCTTTGTAGGGACATGGATGAAACTGGAAACCATCATTCTCAGTAAACTATCGCAAGGACAATAAACACCGCATGTTCTCACTCATGGGTGGGAAATGAACACTGAGAACACATGGACACAGGAAGGGGAACATCACACTCTGGGGACTGTTGTGGGGGGGGATGAGGGGGGAGGGATAGCATTAGGAGATATACCTAATGCTAAATGACGAGTTAATGGGTGCAGCACACCAACATGGCACATGGATACATATGTAACAAACCTGCACATTGTGCACATGTACCCTAAAACTTAAAGTATAATAATAAAAAACAGAAAAAAACTACTTTAAATTATACACAAAACCAAAAAAAAGAGCCCATATAGCCAAGACAATCCTAAGCAAAAATAACAAAGCTGGAGGCATCATGCTACCTGACTTCAAACTGTGCTACAAGGCTACAGTAACCAAAACAACATGGTACTGCTGCCAAAACAGATATATAGACCAATGGAACAGAACAGAGGCCTCAGAAATAATGGCACACATCTACAACCATCTGATCTTTCTTTGACAAACCTGACAAAAACAAGCAATGGGGAAAAGATTCCCTATTTAATAAATGGTGTTGGAAAACTGGCTAGCCATATGCAGAAAACTGAAACTGGATCCCTTCCCTTACACCTTATACAAAAATTAACTCAAGATGGATTAAAGACTTAAACGTAAGACCTAAAAACCATAAAAACCCTAGAAGAAGACTTAGGCAACACAATTGAGGACACAGGCATGGGCAAAGACTTCATGAATAAAACACCAAAAGCAATTGCAACAAAAACCAAAATTGACAAATGTGATCTAATTAAACTAAAGAGCTTCTGCACAGCAAAAGAAGCTATCATCAGGATGAACAGGCAGCCTACAGAATGGGAGAAAATTTTTGGAATCTATTCATCTGACAAAGGGCTAATATCCAGAATCTACAAAGAACTTAAACAAATTTACAAGAAAAAAAAACAACTTCATCAATAAGTGGGTGAAGGATATGAACAGACACTTCTTAAAAGAAGACATTTATGTGGTCTACAAATATA
>NW_026668573.1:0-1197 GCF_009828535.3 Hylobates moloch | reverse complement strand
GAAATACATGCACAAAGCATTTATTCATGTAAAGCTCAATAAATTGTCACAAAAAATACACCTGTGTAATAAAAAGATAAAACTAGGCCTGGTGCAGTGGGTCACTCCTGTAATCTTTGTATTTTGGAAGGCCGAGGCCTGCAGATCGCTTGAGCTCAGGAGTTTAAGACCAGCCTGGGCACCATGGTGACACCCTATCTCTTCTAAAATAAAATACCAAAAAACAACCAGGCATGGTTGTGCACACTTATTTTTTTTTTTTAAAAGAAAATATATGCTTTTATTTTTCCGTGATTACAAACACAACTGAATATCAAATGCACAAAGTAAGAATTATACGGGGGAAAAAAATCAGATACGTTCATATACATATCCTTTTCAAGGCTATTTCCATCCAGAATAACCTTGGTTTGCCAGGGCCAATAGAAAGAAGTCACAAAATCGCCTTTAGTCAAATTTGTGTGTTTGCTTTCTTCTATAATTCCAATACCTCCACCATCAATGACTTGAGATAGCTGCCAAGGTGTTATATAATCAGTGCCAGTGTCTTCATTCATTCTACAATGAAGGCTGTCACTTCACATTTGGAAGGTTGCACAGCGGCCAGCAGAGGCGCTCCTCACTTCCCAGACGGGGTGGCCGGGCAGAGGCGCTCCTCACTTCCCAGAGGGGGCGGCCGGGCAGAGGCGCTCCTCACGTCCCAGACGGGGTGGCCGGGCAGAGGCGCTCCTCACTTCCCAGACAGGGTGGCCGGGCAGAGGCGCTCCTCACATCCCAGACGATGAGCAGCCAGGCAGAGATGCTCCTCACTTCCTAGATGGAGTGGCGGCCGGGCAGAGGCTGTAATCTTAGCACTTTGGGAGGCCAAGGCAGGCGGCTGGGAGGTGGAGGTTGTAGCGAGCCGAGATCACGCCACTGCACTCCAGCCTGGGCAACTTTGAGCATTGAGTGAGCGAGACTCCGTCTGTAATCCCAGCACTTCCGGAGGCCGAGGCGGGCAGATCACTGGAGGTCAGGAGTTGGAGACCAGCCTGGCCAACTGGCGAAACCCCGTATCCACCAAAAATACAAAAACCAGCCAGGCACGGTGGTGTGCGCCTGCAATCCCAGGCATTCGACAGGCTGAGGCAGGAGAATCATGGGAGCCTGGGGCAGGGAGGTTGCAGTGAGCCGAGATCATGCCGCTGCACTCCAGCC
>NW_026668572.1:0-1197 GCF_009828535.3 Hylobates moloch | reverse complement strand
CACCAATGGAACAGAATAGAGAGCCCAGAAATAAGACCACATACCTATAGCTATCTAACCTTTGACAAAGCTGGCAAAAACAAGCAATGGGGAAGAGATTCCCTATTCAATAAATGGTGCTGGAATAACTGGCTAGCCATATGCAGAAGATTGAAGTTGGACTTCTTCCTTATACCACACAAAAAAATCAACCCAAGATGGATTAAATACTTAAATGTAAAACCCAAAACTGTAAAAGCCCTGGAAGACAACCTAGGCAATACCATCCTGGACACAGAAACAGGCAAAGATTTCATGATAAAGACACCAAAAACAATTACAACAAATGCAACTATTGACAAGTGGGATCAATTAAAATTAAAAGCTTCTGCTCAGCAAAAGAAATGATCAACAGAGTGAACAGACAACCTATAGAATGAGAAAAAGTATTTACAAACTATGTCTCTGACAAAGATCTAATATTCAATAAAAGGAACTTAAATTTACAAGAGAAAAACAAACAACCCTATTAAAAAGTGGCCAAAGAATTGTCTATTCATGTCCTTAGCCTACTTTTTGATGGGATTGTTTGTTTTTTTCTTGCTAATTTGTTTGAGCTCATTGTATATTCTGGATATTAGTTCTTTCTCAGATATACAGATTGTGAAGATTTTCTCCCGTTCTGTGGATTGTCTGTTTACTCTGCTGACTGTTCCTTTTGCCATGAAAAACCTCTTTAGCTTAATTAAATCCCACCTGTTTATCTTTGTTTTTCTTGCATTTGCTGTTGGGTTCTTGGTCATGAAATCTTTGCCTAAGCCAATGTCCAGAAGGGTTTTTTTGATGTCGTCATCTAGAATTTTTATACTTTGAGGTCCTAGATTTAAGTTCTTGATCCATCTTGAGTTGATTTTTGTATAAGGTGAGAGATAAAGATCCAATTTCATTCTCCTACTTGTGGCTTACCAATTATCCCAGTACCATTAGTTGGGTAGGGTGTTCTTTCCCCACTTTGTTTTTGTTTGCTTTGTCAAAGATCAGTTGGCTGTAAATATTTGGGTTAATTTCTGGGTTCTCCATTATGTTCCATTTGTATATGTGCCTGTATTTAGACCAGAACCATGCTGTTTTGTGACTATGGTCTTATGATATAGTTTGAAATCAGGTAATGTGATGCCTTCTGATTTGTTCTTTTTGTTTAATATTGCTTTGGCTATG
>NW_026668571.1:0-1197 GCF_009828535.3 Hylobates moloch | reverse complement strand
TGGCCTGCCTTGCTAGATTGGGGAAGTTCTCCTGGATAATATCTTGCAGAGTGTTTTCCAACTTGGTTCCATTCTCCCCATCATTTTCAGGTACACCAATCAGACGTAGGTTTGGTCTTTTCACATAGTCCCAAATTTCTTGGAGGCTTTGTTCATTTCTTTTTATTCTTTTTTCTCTAAACTTCCCTTCTCTCTTCATTTCATTCATTTCATCTTCCATCAGCGATACCCTTTCTTCCAGTTGATCGCATCTGCTACTGAGGCTTCTGCAATCTTCGCGTAGTTCTCGAAACTTGGCTTTCAGCTCCATCAGCTCCTTTAAGCCCTTCTCTCCATTGGTTATTCTAGTTATCCATCCTTCTAATTTTTTTTCAAAGTTTTTAACTTCTTTGCTATTGTTTTGAATTTCCTCTCGTAGCTCAGAGTAGTTTGATCGTCTGAAGCCTTCTTCTCTCAACTCATCAAAGTCATCCTCCATCCAGCTTTGTTCCGTTGCTGGTGAGGAACTGCGTTCCTTTGGAGGAGGAGAGGTGCTCTGTTTTTTAGAGTTTCCAGTTTTTCTGCTCTGTTTTTTCCCCATCTTTGTGGTTTTATCTACTTTTTGTCTTTGATGATGGTGATGTACAGATGGGTTTTTGGTGTTGAAGTCCTTTCTGTTTGTTAGTTTTCCTTCTACCAGACAGGACCCTCAGCTGCAGGTCTGTTGGAGTTTACTAGAGGTCCACTCCAGACCCTGTTTGGCTGGGTGTCAGCAGCGGTGGCTGCAGAACAGCGGATTTTCGTGAGACCACAAATTCAGCTGTCTGATAGTTCGTCTGAAAGTTTTGTCTCAGAGGAGTACCCGGTTGAATGAGGTGTCAGTCTGACCCTACGGGGGGGGTGCCTCCCAGTTAGGCTGCTCAGGGGTGAGGGACCCACTTTAGGAGGCAGTCTGTCTGTTCTCAGATCTCCAGCTGCGTGCTGGGAGAACCACTACTCTCTTCAAAGCTGTCAGTCAGACAGGGACCTTTAAGTCTGTGGAGGTTCTTTGCTGAGTTTTTGTTTGTCTGTGCCCTGCCCCCAGAGGTGGAGCCTACAGAGGCAGGCAGGCCTCCTTGAGCTATGGTGGGCTCCACCCAGTTCGAGCTTCCTGGCTGCTTTGTTTACCTATGCAAGCCTGGGCAATGGCGGGCGCCCCTCCCCCAGCCTCGCTGCCGC
>NW_026668570.1:0-1198 GCF_009828535.3 Hylobates moloch | reverse complement strand
CACAGAATGCTTCTGTGTAGTTTTTATTTGTAGATATTGCTTTTACCACTATAGGCCACTTAGCGCTCAAAATGTCCACTTGCAGTTTCTACAGAAAGTGTGTTTCAGAACTGCTGAATCAAAAGTAATGTTCAACTCTGTTAGTTAAATGAACAGAAGAGAAAGAATTTTCACAGAATGCTTCCTTGTAGTTTTTATTTGAAGATATTCCTTTTTCCACGATAGGCCCCTTAGCGCTCCGAATGTCCACTTGCAGTTTCTACAGAAAGAGTGTTTCAAAACTGCTCATTCAAAAGTAAGGTTCAACTCCGATCGTTGAATGCAAATATCAGAGAGAAGCTTCGCACAATGCTTCTGTGTAGTTTTTATTTGAAGTTATTCCTATTTCCACTATAGGCCCCTTTGTGCTCTGAACCTCCATTTGCAGTTTCTACAGAAAGAGTGTTTCGGAACTGCTCAAACAAACGTAAGGTTCAAATATGTTGGTTGAATGCACAGAACACAGAGAAGTTTCACAGAATGCTTCCGTGTTGTTTTTATTTGAAGATATTCCTTTTTCCACTATGTGCCCTTTTGCGCTCCGCGTGTCCATTGCAGTTTCTACAGAAAGAGTGTTTCAGAACTGCTCAATCAAAAGTAAGATTCAACTCTGTTAGCTGAATGCACAGAACAGAAAGAAGTTTTACAGAACACTCCTCTTTAGTTTTTATTTAAAGATACTACTTTTTCCAGTATAGGTTTCTTTGCAGTCCGTATGTCCACTAGCAGTTACTACAGAAACAGTGTTTCAGAACTGCTCAATCAAAATTAATGTTCAACTCTGTTAGTTGAATGCATAGAACAGAAAGAAGTTTCAGAGAATTTTTCTGTGTAGCTTTCATTTGAAGATATTCCTTTTTCCACAATATGTCCCTTAGCACTCGGTATGTCCACTTGCAGTTTCTACAGAAAGAGTGTTTCAGAACTGCTAAATCAAAAGTAAGTTTCAAATCTGTTAGTTGAATTCATAGAACAGAAAGAATTTTCACAGAATGCTTCTGTGTAGTTTTTATTTGAAGATATTCCTTTTTCCACTATAGGCCCCTTAGCGCTCGGAATGTCCACTTGCAGTTTCCGCAGAAAGAGGGTTTCAGAACTGCCCAATCAAAAGTAAGGATCAACTCTGTTAGTTGAATGCATAGAACAGAAAGAAGTTTCA
>NW_026668569.1:0-1198 GCF_009828535.3 Hylobates moloch | reverse complement strand
GGGGGGGGGCGGTGGATCACCTGAGGTCAGGAGTTCAAGACCAGCCTGGCTGACATGGCAAAACCCCATCTCTACTAAAAATACAAAAATTAGCCGGGTATGGTGGCACGTGCCTGCAATCCCAGCTACTCGGGAGGCTGAGGCAGGAGAATTGCTTCAACCCAGGAGGCAGAGGCTGCAGTGAGCTGAGATCTCCCCACTGCACTCTACCCTGGGCGACAGAGCAAGACTCTGTCTCAAAAATAAATAAATAAAAGAATAGAATAGAAAAGAAAAGAGTGCTATGAATAAGTAGGAGGAAGGCACATACCATAAGAAATAAATGAGTTGAAGACAACGCAGGCGCCATGTAAGATTTACACAAGTCACTCAAGTTCTCCATAAAATATGAAATTACATTACTAATCAAGGAAATGAAAGTTTCAATCACAATAAGATACTAATACACACCTACCAGAATGGGAACAAATAAAAGTCTGACAAGCAGAAGTGGCATGGAGGGAGCATCTACAAATGTTTTACAAACCAACAACATTTGGCCTTATCTATAAATTATTCACACCTCCAGAACCCAGACACCACAACCTAGGTATATACATAGGAAAGCTCTCACAGCAAATGTTCCTAGCAAACATGTAAAATAATGGCAGTATTATCATTAGCTATACTAGCCTTAAACCGGAAACAACCCAAACACCATCAAGACAGTAAATACTGGCTGAGTGCAGTGGCTGATACCTGTAATCCCACACTTTAGGAGGCCAAGACAGGAGGCTCGCTTGAGGCCAAGAGTTCAAAACCAGCCTGGGTGACATAATGAGACCTCATCTCTACATGAAAAACAAGAATAGCTGAGCACAGTGGCACATGCCTATAGTACTGCCTACTCAAGAGGCTGAGGCAGGAGGATTGCTTAAGCCCAGGAGTTCAAGCCTGCAATGAGCTATGATCACACCACTGCACTCCAGCCTAGGTAGCAGAGTGAGACCCTGTCTCTAAAAAATAAATAAATAATTTAAAAGAGAGAAGAGTAAGTACTTTTAATTGTGTGATACTCCAACTAGAACACTATCCTGCAATGAAAATAAACATCATGGCTGAATCTCACAACTATAGTAGTGAATAAAAGAAATAAGTCACAAAATAATTCATACGGATGATTCTGTTTTTATAAAGCTCAAAAAAGAAAAGTTCAAAC
>NW_026668568.1:0-1198 GCF_009828535.3 Hylobates moloch | reverse complement strand
TCCCACACAATAATAACGGGAGATTTTAACACCCCACTGTCAACATTAGACAGATTAACGAGACAGAAAGTGATCAAGGATACCCAGGAATTGAACTCAGCTCTGCGCCAAGTGGACCTAGTATACTACAGAACTCTCCACCCCAAATCAACAGAATATATATTTTTTTCAGCACCACACCACATCTATGCCAAAATTGACCACATAGTTGGAAGTAAAGCTCTCCTCAGCAAATGTGAAAGAACAGAAATTATAACAAACTGTCTCTCAGACCGCAGTGTTATCAAACTAGAATTCAGGATTAAGAAACTCACTCAAAACCACTCGACTACATGGAAACTGAACAACCTGCTCCTGAATGACTGCTGGGTACATGAGGAAATGAAGGTGGAAATAAAGATGTTCTTTGAAACCAACGAGAACAAAGACACAACATACCAGAATCTCTGGGACACATTCAAAGCAGTGTGTAGAAGGAAATTTACAGCACTAAATGCCCACAAGAGAAAGCAGGAAAGATCTAAAATTGACACCCTAACATCACAATTAAAAGAACTAGAAAAGCAAGAGCAAACACATTCAAAAGCTAGCAGAAGGCAAGAAATAACTAAAATCAGAGCATAACTGAAGGAAATAGAGACACAAAAAACCCTTCAAAAATTAATGAATCCAGGAGCTGGTTTTTTGAAAAGATCAACAAAATTGACAGACCCCTAGCAAGACTAATAAAGGAGAAAAGAGAGAAGAATCAAATAGACGCAATAAAAAATGATAAAGAGGATATCACCACCAATCCCACAGAAATACAATCTACCATCAGAAAATACTACACACACCTGTACACAAATAAACTAGAAAATCTAGAAGAAATCGATAAATTCCTGAACAAATACACCCTCCAAGACTAAACAAGGAAGAAGATGAATCTCTGAATAGACCAATAACAGGCTCAGAAATTGTGGCAATAATCAATAGCTTGCCAACCAAAAAGAGTCCAGGACCTGATGGATTCACAGCCGAATTCTACCAGAGGTACAAGGAGGAACTGGTACCATTCCTTCTGAAACTATTCCTATTGATTCAAAAAGAGGGGGCCGGGCGCAGTGGCTCACCCTTGTAATCCCAGCAGTTTGGGAGGCCAAGGCGGGCGGATCACGAGGTCAGGAGATCAAGACCACGGTGAAACCCCATCTCTACT
>NW_026668567.1:0-1198 GCF_009828535.3 Hylobates moloch | reverse complement strand
GATGGATGGATGGATGGATGGAGAGGTGGATGGATGGATGGATAGAGAGAAGGATGGATGGGTGGGGAGATGGGTGGATGGATGGATGGACAGAAGGATGGATGGGTGGGGAGGTGGATGGATGGATAGGTGGATGGGTGGATGGACAGAAGGATGAATGGGTAGCGAGATGGATGGATGGATGGATGGATGAGGAGATGAATGGATGGATGAGATGGATGGATGAATGATGGAGGGAAGGATGGCTGGATGGGGAGATGGATGTGGGGAGGTGGGTGGGTGGATGGATGGGTGGGGAGGTGGGTGGGTGGGTGGATGGGTGGATGGATGGATGGATGAATGAGGAGGTGGCTGAGTGGATAGATGGGTGGATGGATGGATGGATGATGAGGTGGATGGATGGGTGGATGGACAGAAGGATGGATAGGTGGGACAATAGGTGGATGGATGCATAGAGAGAAGGATAAATGGGTGGGGGGATGGATGGATGGATGGATGGATGGATGGATGGAGAGGTGGATGGATGGATAGATGGACAGAAGGATGGATGGGTAGGGAGGTGGGTGGATGGGTGGATGGACAGAAGGATGGATGGGTAGGGAGGTAGGTGAGTGTGGGAAGTCAGATGAGATGCGAGGTGAGATGTGAGGTAAGATGCGGGGGGAAATGTGGAGTGGGATGGGAAGTTAGATGAGAAGTGAGATGGGAAGTAAGGTGAGAGGTTAGGTGGGGAGGTAGGGGGAGGGATACGTGGGGGGAAATCTGAGGAGGTATGAAGGGAGGTAAGTCGAGAAGTTAGGTGGGAAGTTATGTGGGGAGATATATGGGAAGATATATGCGCAGATAGGTGGGGAGATATGTGGGGAGATAGGTGGGGGAATGGGGGGAGGGGGAAATGGGGAAATAGATGGGGAGTGAGGTAGGGAGATAAGTGGAGAGGTGGATGGATGGATGGATAGAGAGAAGGATGGATGGGTGGGGAGATGGGTGGATGGATGGATGGACAGAAGGATGGATGGGTGGGGAGGTGGATGGATGGATAGGTGGATGGGTGGATGGACAGAAGGATGAATGGGTAGCGAGATGGATGGATGGATGGATGGATGAGGAGATGAATGGATGGATGAGATGGATGGATGAATGATGGAGGGAAGGATGGCTGGATGGGGAGATGGATGGATGGAGAGGTGGATGGGGA
>NW_026668566.1:0-1198 GCF_009828535.3 Hylobates moloch | reverse complement strand
TTTTCTCTGTCATCCAGGCTGGAGTGCAATGGTGCAATCTCAGGTCACTGCAACCTCCACCTCAGCCTCCTGAGTAGCTAGAACTACAGGAGCACGCCACCATGCATGGCTAATTTTCTATTTTTTGTAGAGATGGGATTTACCATGTTGCCCAGGCTGGTTTCGAACTCCTAGACTCAAGCTATCCACCAGCCTCAGCCTCTCAGGGTGCTGGGATTACAGGCATGAGCCACCACACCCAGCCCCAGCCACCTTTTAAACTCTTGGACGTCAGTGTGATTACAGATGCAGTGGCAAACGGAAAAACGTATGAAGGCTGCCATTCCTGCTTAGGAGAGGGGGAGTTATGATGCCACAAAGATATTAAAGACTAGGTCAGATATTAAATGTACTCATATACTTTGACCCAGCAAATCTCACTTGTAGGAAGATACTCGTTGCAGCACCATTTATAAAAGCAAGACTTGGAAACAGCCTGAATGTCCCACACAGGGAAACTGGTTAGATGAATTTGTGATATGACCACACAATGCAGCCACTAATAGTGCTGATGCATATGTATATGTGCTGATATAGACAGAAGACATTTACAAGGCAATGCACATGGTATGTGCCACAAATATACACCACATGTACATTTGTATGCAAATGCAGGAAGAATATACAACAAAATGTGCACTGGAATTAACTCTGAGAGGTGGCATTATGGGTGATTTTCACTGTTGTACATCTAGTACTTTCTTTTTTATAGTGAACATATATCATTATGTATTTTTAAATATTTTAATTAAAAGTAGAAAGTTAAAGAATATACTGTTTATCAGAGGAACTGTTCAGAAAGAATAAGACAGGTAGCCATTTAAAAAATTATGAGTAAACTGATCTCCAGGCAGCTTCTCCTTTCTCAGAATGAGACAAGCGTAGAGCTGGCTGCATCATGGTGCTGAGAGTCCTGTCTTTGAGGATGTGCTGGCCCGGACATTAGCAAGGCAGACCCACGTCCGAACCCTGAGGCTGCACAGCCTGGGTGGCCACCAGGAAGCCCAAACATCTAGAGTTGAGCCACGGAATGCCCTCGGCCCAGCCCTTTTTATTATTGGCCATTTCCTTGGTCTCAGCAACCACGGCCCTGCACAGAATCTCCCCACCATAGCAACAGCTGTGGAGTTCTGAACATAAGTTCTCAAGACCAGTCAAC
>NW_026668565.1:0-1198 GCF_009828535.3 Hylobates moloch | reverse complement strand
ATCTTAACCAAGATTATGCAATGGGAACTCGGGTCTCCTTATGTCAAGTTTAATGCTTGTTGTTATATATTACACCAATTTTACTCCAAATTAAGGGTATGAAGTTTCAGGTTTGACAGGATGAATAAGCTCTGGACATCTATTGTACAGCAAAATGACTACAGTTAATAATAATGTATTATATAAATGAAAATCACTAAGAGAGTAGATTTTAAATGTTCCCACCACAACAAAAAATGTGGAAGGTGATAGCATGTTAATTAGCTTGATTTAATCAGTTTCCAATGTCTATGTATATGAAAACATCACATGGTACATTATAAATTTATACAATTTGTATTTGTCAATTATATATATGTTAATAAAGTTGGGGAGATATTTTTAAAATTAAAATAAATTTAAGAAAATAAAATTCATTACAACATAGTCACAGCTAGGTCCGTTCTACCTCTTTAAACTGGTGTTTGTGTTTTTGCCTGCAATTAATATACCTGCTTAACTTTTTTTTAAGTCTGTTTCCATCACTTCCTTCAGGAAACTGTCCATGACAGGCACGGTTTATGATGTTCCCATTTGCAAATGAAACAACGGAGGCATCCAAATTGTAAGCATCTTAACCAAGATTATGCAATGGGAACTCGGGTCTCCTTATGTCAAGTTTAATGCTTGTTGTTATATATTACACCAATTTTACTCCAAATTAAGGGTATGAAGTTTCAGGTTTGACAGGATGAATAAGCTCTGGACATCTATTGTACAGCAAAATGACTACAGTTAATAATAATGTATTATATAAATGAAAATCACTAAGAGAGTAGATTTTAAATGTTCCCACCACAACAAAAAATGTGGAAGGTGATAGCATGTTAATTAGCTTGATTTAATCAGTTTCCAATGTCTATGTATATGAAAACATCACATGGTACATTATAAATTTATACAATTTGTATTTGTCAATTATATATATGTTAATAAAGTTGGGGAGATATTTTTAAAATTAAAATAAATTTAAGAAAATAAAATTCATTACAACATAGTCACAGCTAGGTCCGTTCTACCTCTTTAAACTGGTGTTTGTGTTTTTGCCTGCAATTAATATACCTGCTTAACTTTTTTTTAAGTCTGTTTCCATCACTTCCTTCAGGAAACTGTCCATGACAGGCACGGTTTATGATGTTCCCATTTGCAAATGAAACAA
>NW_026668564.1:0-1198 GCF_009828535.3 Hylobates moloch | reverse complement strand
TTTTCTCTGTCATCCAGGCTGGAGTGCAATGGTGCAATCTCAGGTCACTGCAACCTCCACCTCAGCCTCCTGAGTAGCTAGAACTACAGGAGCACGCCACCATGCATGGCTAATTTTCTATTTTTTGTAGAGATGGGATTTACCATGTTGCCCAGGCTGGTTTCGAACTCCTAGACTCAAGCTATCCACCAGCCTCAGCCTCTCAAGGTGCTGGGATTACAGGCATGAGCCACCACACCCAGCCCCAGCCACCTTTTAAACTCTTGGACGTCAGTGTGATTACAGATGCAGTGGCAAACGGAAAAACGTATGAAGGCTGCCATTCCTGCTTAGGAGAGGGGGAGTTATGATGCCACAAAGATATTAAAGACTAGGTCAGATATTAAATGTACTCATATACTTTGACCCAGCAAATCTCACTTGTAGGAAGATACTCGTTGCAGCACCATTTATAAAAGCAAGACTTGGAAACAGCCTGAATGTCCCACACAGGGAAACTGGTTAGATGAATTTGTGATATGACCACACAATGCAGCCACTAATAGTGCTGATGCATATGTATATGTGCTGATATAGACAGAAGACATTTACAAGGCAATGCACATGGTATGTGCCACAAATATACACCACATGTACATTTGTATGCAAATGCAGGAAGAATATACAACAAAATGTGCACTGGAATTAACTCTGAGAGGTGGCATTATGGGTGATTTTCACTGTTGTACATCTAGTACTTTCTTTTTTATAGTGAACATATATCATTATGTATTTTTAAATATTTTAATTAAAAGTAGAAAGTTAAAGAATATACTGTTTATCAGAGGAACTGTTCAGAAAGAATAAGACAGGTAGCCATTTAAAAAATTATGAGTAAACTGATCTCCAGGCAGCTTCTCCTTTCTCAGAATGAGACAAGCGTAGAGCTGGCTGCATCATGGTGCTGAGAGTCCTGTCTTTGAGGATGTGCTGGCCCGGACATTAGCAAGGCAGACCCACGTCCGAACCCTGAGGCTGCACAGCCTGGGTGGCCACCAGGAAGCCCAAACATCTAGAGTTGAGCCACGGAATGCCCTCGGCCCAGCCCTTTTTATTATTGGCCATTTCCTTGGTCTCAGCAACCACGGCCCTGCACAGAATCTCCCCACCATAGCAACAGCTGTGGAGTTCTGAACATAAGTTCTCAAGACCAGTCAAC
>NW_026668563.1:0-1198 GCF_009828535.3 Hylobates moloch | reverse complement strand
TGTTAGTTTCACAGGAATAATTGGTGGGGATGGATTGTGAAATGGAGGTGCATAAATATCCAGTTTGCCAACTGAGCTAAGAAATGCTGGATAAAAGTAAAAGATAATTGTAAAAGACACTGATCACACCCCTGGAAGCTTAGAGGTGGGATAAGACACCTTGATTTTTCCTAGACAAAACTGAGGAAGTCAGAGGAAAAACAGTTGATGGTGAGATTGGCATCAGCCTGGGCTGTGTTTGGATTGGGCCGTGGTGGCTGCGGTGAGGGCTGTTGGAGTGGGGAGAGTTGGGGCTGAGCCTGGCCGCAGAGGCCCCCTCCAGACCTCAGCTCCTCTCCGGCACTCCTCGCTGTCCTCTGCCACGCATACCTGCCCCCGTGACTCAACAGGTGTGGGCCTCAGATGACACCATGGTCTGAAGTCTCGGAGAAACCTTTACTATCCAGGGGAGGAGAGGACTGGCGGTCGGTGGGGATCGAGGCCCAGCACACATCACTGGGTGGCTTGAATGTCTTCGGCAGAGATCACATGCCCTGCCTTGCAGCCTGGTCCTTAGAGAAACGGAGAGAGTGGAGAGAGCTCTGGGCCTGGGCGGCGGTCCTGGCTGTACCACTCACAGGCTGTGTGCCCTCCCTGCGCAGTCTCAGTTCCTCACCCTTGCCAGGTGGCCGTGAGGACTGGGAACGTGGAGGCACAGGTAGGGTGTAAGGTAGTCACTGATGACCAGGCAGGCCTCCGGGATGTAGGTCAAGTTTGAGAGAGTTGCTCACCAGGAGGCAGCCTGTGTGCCCGGCGGGGGCTGGGGGTGCTCATTGTTCCCTTGGATGGTGGTTGGCCCGAGCGCCCACAGGGAGGCTTCTCTGGCTCCTTCCTTTCCCAGAGTTCCTCCCCACCCGCCTGCCGCCCACCGCCTGGGTTGGGTCCAGCTTGTGTCTCAGAGCAGCCTGCTGGCACAGGCTGAGTCAGCTGTCGTGGGCACCGTCTTTTCTCACCTCTCCTGAAGCCAATCATTCCCTCTCTCCCTGTCCAGACACACAAGGGAGGCCTGGGAGTTAGGTGACCTCAAGGTCGTGCAGCCAGGCTCCCTCTGTGGAACCCTACGTACTGGTGGGGTGCCATTGCTGTGTGCGTTATGATTTCTGTGCCGGCTTTGAGGTTTCCCAGGTTGGGCTGTGCGGTACCCCTGAGTCTGCAGGTC
>NW_026668562.1:0-1198 GCF_009828535.3 Hylobates moloch | reverse complement strand
AGTGTGACCACACGTGGCACCGACGTTCGCCAAGAGCAGATGGAGTCAGCGGGTGTCTTTGACGCCGTAGGGGGCGATGTCGAAACGGACAGTGATGTCCAGCCGTGCGCCTGGGGGTCACGGGAGACCTCCGCCGCACAGATGAGGAAAAGCCAAGCGCACCAGAAAACCTGCGAGACCGGGCCTGCGCCCGAATCCAAGCCACATTCATGGATGCCTTCCAGAGGGGCCGAGGGGTTTCCACAAACTACACCCCACCCTCACCCCGCCACCGGGGAGGTACCCCTGAGGCCACCTCCCCTGCACCCAGCATAACCCGGTCCCTTTGGCTCCGTGACATCCGTGGCAGCCAGAAGATTCCGAGCTAGCAGGCTCTTTCCCCAGGAGCAGAGGAACCGGATGGCCCCCCAGAATCAGAGAGGAAGTGCAGGTGGGATGCGACACCGCCTTTCCTAGAAGGCAAATGCCAGGAACGGTCGGGTTGCCTCGCGCTCTTCCTGGACCCACCACGCAGCCATCGCTTGGGCCACGGAGACCCAGAAAGCTTCCCTGTCCCAGACAGTTACGGGAGCCCAGAGCTCCAGGATCACCACACCTGCCCCATCATGACACCCAGCCCCAGGAAGTTTCTCCCGTATGGACTGGGAAGTCTTCTGGTTTGAAGAAAGGGAGCCAGAATAAGAAGCCCGTAGGCTTCTCAGATACATGGCCCGAAGAGCAAGAGAGAGGACAGATCAGAGGCCAGAGCCCAGGCAGGATTGGCGGCAATGCCGCCACCACCACGGCCATCAGGGGAGGAGTGCCCAACGGGTGACTGGGCCAGGAAGGCCAGCCTTTGAGCCACAGAGATGCCTGCCCCATCCCGCAGCCGACTTCCATCTCCGTCCCTGTGTCGAGATGTGGCTAGATGTCTCAAAGAGGGCAAAGGGCGAGAGGAAGGAGAACCCTCTTCCTGAAGTTCTGTGGGCACCCTCCTGTGGGTGGACAAAGAGGTCCTCTGAGGCCTTTGTCCTTGCCTGGGGTGTGGTCGACTTGATGCTAGCAAAGAGGCTGCGCAGGATGGGGAGGGGATTAACACCCCTGCGGCACCAACGCATATGTCCACATTGCCCAGGCCTTCACTAACCCAAACTGGAACCGCCGAGAAAACTACGGCCAACGGGCCACACGACCCAGGCAGAGACCCTGGGAGAGGCTG
>NW_026668561.1:0-1198 GCF_009828535.3 Hylobates moloch | reverse complement strand
GAGGAAGACACAGTCTTAGAGCAGACATAGAAGAGTGCAGCTTTCCCATGAGGAAGACACAGCCTCAGAGGAGAAATGGGAGAGTGCAGCTTTCACAGGAGGAAGAAACAGCATCAGAGGAGAATAGGAGGGCACAGCTTTCCCTTGAGGAAGAAACAGCCTCAAAGGAGAATAGGAGATCCCAGCTTTCCCATGAGGAAGACAGCCTCAGAGGAGAAATAGGAGAGCGCAAATTTCCCATGAGGAAGACAGCCGTAGAGGATACATAAAAGAACACAGCTTTCCCATGAGTAAGACACAGGTTCAGAATAAACATAGGAGAGCAGAGATTTCCCAAGAGGAAGGCAGCCTCCGAGGAGAAATAGGAGAGCACAGCTCTTCCATGAGGAAGACACAGCCTCAGAGGAGACACAGGAGAGCACAGCTACCCCATGAGTAAGACACAGCCTCAAAGCAGATATAGGAGGGCACAGCTTTCCCATGGGAAAGACAGTCTCAGAGTAGAAATAGGAGAGCACAAATTTCCCATGGGGATGAAAGCGTCAAAGGAGACATAAGAGAGCACAGCTTTCCCATGAGGAAGACACAGCATCAGAGGAGACATAGGAGAGCACAGATTTCCCTTGAGGAAGAGACTGCCTCAGAGAAGAATACAAGAGCACAGCTTTCACATGAGGAAGACACAGCCTCAGAGGAGAAATAGGAGGGCACATCTTTCCCATGAGGAAGACAGCCTCAGAGGAGACAAAGGAGAGCACAGCTTACCCATGAGGAAGACACAGCCTCGGAGGAGAATAGGAGAGTACAGCTTTCCCATGAGAAAGACACAGCCTCAGAGGAGACATAGGAGGCCACATATTTCCCATGAGGGAGACACTGCCTCAGAGGAGAATAGTAGAGCACAGCTTTCCCATGAGAAAGACACAGCCTCAGAGAAGACATAGGAGAGCACAGCTTTCACAGGAGGAAGACACAGACTCAGAGGAGACATGGGAGGGCGCAGCATTCACATGAGGAAGACGCAGTCTTAGAGCAGAAATAGGAGGGTGCAACTTTCCAATGAGGAACACACAGCCTCAGAGGAGAAATAGGAGAGGGCAGCTTTCGCAGGAGGAAGACACAGCATCAGAGGAGAATAGGAGGGCACTGATTTCCCTTGAGGAAGAAACAGCCTCAAAGGAGAATAGGAGAGCCCAGC
>NW_026668560.1:0-1198 GCF_009828535.3 Hylobates moloch | reverse complement strand
ACTTTCGCACAGTAGATATTTCTCCATCCCTTTACTTTGAGCCTTTGGATGTTGTTACACATGAGATGAGTCTCTTGAAGATGGTTGGTCTTGCCACTGGATCAGAGATTTAAGTGTAAGGCCTCAAACCATAAGAACTCTAGAATAAAACCTAGGAAATACCATTCAGGACATCAGCCTTGGGAAACAATCTATGACTAGGTCCTTGAAAGCAATTACACCACCAACAAAAGTTGACAAAGTGGGACCTCATTAATTGAAAGAGCTTCTTCATAACGAAACACACTATTAACAGAGTAACTATACAACCTATGAAATGAGAGAAAAATATTCTCAAACTATGCATCTGACAAAGGTCTAATATCTAGCATCTGTAAGGAACTTAAATCAATATGCAAAATATAAATAACCCTAGTAAAAAGTGGGCAGAAGATATAAATGGACACTTCTCAAAAGAAGATATACAAGCAGACACACATGAAAAAATGTTCAGCATCACTAACCATCAGACAAATACAAATCAAAACCACAATGAGATACCACCCTACTCTTGCAAAAACGGCCATAATTAAACAGTCAAAAACCAGCAGATGTTAGCAGAAATGTGGTGAAAAGGGAACACTTTTACTCTTCTAGTGGGGAATGTAAATTAGTATAACCACTATGGAAAACAGTATGGAGAGTCCTTAAAGAAATAAAAGTAGAACTACCATTCAATCCAGCATCCCCACTACTGGGTATCTACACAAAGAAACAGAAATCATCATGTGAAAAAGGCACATGCACATGCATGTTTGCACAATTCGCAATTGCAAAGACGTGGAACCAACTTAAGAGTCCATCAACCAACGAGCAGACAAAGAAAATGTGATATATATCCACCATGGAATACCACTCAGCCACAAAAAAGAACAAATACCTTTCACAGCAACTTGCAGGGAGCTGGAGGCCATTATTCTAAGTGAGGCAATTCGGGAATGAAAAACCAAGTATATGTTCTCACTTAAAAGTGAGAACTGGCTGGGCGCGGTGGCTCACGCCTGTAATCCCAGCACTTTGGGAGGCCGAGGCGGGCGGATCACGAGGTCAGGAGATTGAGACTATCCTGGTTAACACGGTGAAACCCATCACTACTAAAAATACAAAAATTAGCCGGGCACGGTGGCTCATGCTTGTAATCCCGGCACTTTGGGAGGCC
>NW_026668559.1:0-1198 GCF_009828535.3 Hylobates moloch | reverse complement strand
TCACAACAGCAAAGAGTTGGAACCAACCCAAATGTCCAACAACGATACACTGGATTAAGAAAATGTGGCACATATACACCATGGAATACTATGCAGCCATAAAAAATGATGAGTTCATGTCCTTTGTAGGGACATGGATGAAACTGGAAAACATCATTCTCAGTAAACTATCGCGAGGACAAAAAACCAAACACCACATGTTCTCACTCATAGGTGGGAAATGAACAATGAGAACTCATGGACACAGGAAGGGGAACATCACACTCCGGGGACTGTTTTGGGTTGGGGGGAGGGGGGAGAGACAGCATTAGGAGATATACCTAATGCTAAATGACGAGTTAATGGGTGCAGCAAACCAACACGGCACATGGATACATATATAACAAACCTGCACATTGTGTACCCTAAAACCTAATGTATAATAATAAAAAATATATATGTATACATATATATGTATACACACATATTTGTGTGCATATATGTATACACACGTGTATGTATAAATGTATACACGCATATATATGTACACACACATGTGCGTATATATGCACACAAACGTGCGTATATATGCACACAGTGTGTATACATATGTGTACACACATATGTGTGTATACCTTATACAAAAATTAATTCAAGATACATTAAAGACTTACATGTTAGACCTAAAACCATAAAAACCCTAGAAGAAAGCCTAGGCAATACCATTCAGGACATAGGCGTGGGCAAGGACTTCATGTCTAAAACACCAAAAGCAATGGCAACAAAAGCCAAAATTGACAAATGGGATCTCATTAAACTAAAGAGCTTCTGCACAGCAAAAGAAACTACCATCAGAGTGAACAGGCAACCTACAAAATGGGAGAAAATTTTTGCAACCTACTCATCTGACAAAGGGCTAATATCCAGAATCTACAATGAACTCAAATTTACAAGAAAAAAACAACCCCATCAGAAAGTGGGCAAAGGACATGAACAGACACTTCTCAAAACAAGACATTTATGCAGCCAAAAAACACATGAAGAAATGCTCATCATCACTGGCCATCAGAGAAATGCAAATCAAAACCACAATGAGATAGATACCATCTCACACCAGTTAGAATGGCCATCATTCAAAAGTCAGGAAACAACAGGTGCTGGAGAGGATGTGGGAAATAGGAACACTTTTACACTGTTGGTGGGACTGTAAACTAGTTCA
>NW_026668558.1:0-1199 GCF_009828535.3 Hylobates moloch | reverse complement strand
ATTTCATTTCATTATTTCATTTCATTTCATTATTTCATTTCATTTCACCTGTCATTTCATCTCATTTCATTTCATCTCATCATTTCATCTCATCTTATTTCATCTCATCATTTCTCCTCATCTTGTCTCATCATTTCATCATTTCATCTCATTTCATCTCATCATTTCATCTCATCTCACCTAATCTCATCATTTCATCTCATCCTTTCATTTTATCTCATCATTTCATCTTATCATTTCATCTCCTCATTTCATCTCATCATTTCCTCTCATCATTTCATCTCATCTCACCTCAGCATTTCATCGTTTCATCTCATCATTTCTTCTTATTTCATCTCATCATTTTATCTCAGCATTTCTTCTCAATTCAATTTCCTTTCATTATTTCATTTCATCTCATTTCATTTCATCTCATTCATTTCATCTCATTTCATTACATCTCATCATTTCCTCTCATCATTACATCTCATCTCATTTCATCTCATCATTTCATCATTTCATCTCATCATTGCATCTCATCATTTCATCTCATTTCATCTCATCATTTCATCTCATCATTCATCTCATCATTTCATCTCATCATTTCCATTTCATTTCCATTTAATTATTTCATTTCATCATTTAATTTCATCATCTCATTTAATTTCACCTGATTTCATTATTTCATTTCATTTTTTCATTTCATTATGTCATTTCATTTCATCTCATTACATTTCGTCTAATTTCATTTAATCTCATTTCATCTCGTCATCTCTTTTCTTCTCATCATTTCATCTCATCATCTCATCAACTCATTTCATCTTATCTCATCATTTCATCATTTCATCTCATTTCATCTCATCTCATATCTTCTCATCTCATTTCAATTCCATTTTCATTTTTTCATTTCATTATTTCATCTCATTTATTTCATGTCATCTCATTTCATCTCATCTCATCATTTCATCTCATGATTTCATCTCATCACATCTCATCATTTCATCATTTCATCTTATCATTTCATCTCATCATTTCCTCTCATCTCAATTTTATTTCACTTTCATTTCATTTCATTATTTCATTTCATTTCATCTCATTATTTCATTATTTCATTTCATTTCATCTCATCAGTTCATCTCATCATTTCATCTCATCATTTCATCTCATCTCATCTCATCTCATCATTTCATATCATCATTTAATCTCACCATTTCATCTCA
>NW_026668557.1:0-1199 GCF_009828535.3 Hylobates moloch | reverse complement strand
ACTATAGGCCCCTTTGTGCTCGGAATGTCCCCTTGCAGTTTCTACAGAAACAGTTTTTCAGAACTGCTCAATCAAAAGTAAGCTTCAGCTCTGTTAGATGAATGCACACAGCAGTAAGAAGTTTCAAAGAATGCTTCTGTGTAGTTTTTATTTGAAGATATTCCTTTATCCACTAAAGGCCCCCTAGTGCTCAAAATATCCCCTTCCAGTTTCTACAGAAAGAGTGCTTCAGAACGGCTCAATCAAAACTAAGCTTCAACTCTGTTAGTTGAATGCAGACAACAGAAAGAAGTTGCACAGAATGGTTCTGTGTAGTTTTTGTTTGAAGATATTCCTTTTTCCACTTTAATACCCTTAGCGCTCAGAATGTCCACTTGCAGTTTCTACAGAAAGAGTGTTTCAGAACTGCTTTATCAAAAGTAAGCTTCAACTCTTTTAGTTGAATGCACACAACAGAAAGATGTTTCACAGAATGCTTCTGTGTAGTTTTTATTTGAAGATATTCTTTTTCCACCATAGGCCCCTTAGTGCTCCGAATATCCCCATGCGGTTTCCACAGAAACAGTGTTTCAGAACTGTTCAATCAAAAGTAAGCTTCAACTCCGTTAGTTGAATGCACAGAGGAGAAAGAAGTTTCACAAAATGCTTCTGTGTAGTTTTTATTTAAAGATATTCCTTTTTCCACTATAAGCCCCTTAGCCCTCAGAATGTCTAATTCCCGTTTCTACAGAAAGAGTGTTTCAGAACTGCTCTATCAAAAGTTAGCTTCAACTCTCTTAGTTGAATGCACAGAACAGAAAGAAGTTTCACAGAATGCTTCTGTGTAGTTTTTATTTGAAGATATTCCTTTTTCCACTATATGCACCTTAGTTCTCCGAATGGCCCCTTGCTGTTTCTACAGAAACAGTGTTTCAGAACTGCTCAATCAAAGCTAAGCTTCAACTCTGTCAGTTGAATGCACAGAACAGTAGGAAGTTTCACAGAATGCTTCTGTGTAGTTTTTATTGCAAGATATTTTTTTTTCCACTAAATGCCCCCTAGTGCTCAAAATATCCCCTTCCAGTTTCTACAGAAAGAGTGTTTCAGAACTGCTCAATCAAAACTAAGCTTCAACTCTGTTAGTTGAATGCATAGAACAGAAAGAAGTTTCACAAAATGCTTCTGTGTAGTTTTTATTTGAAGATATTCCTTTTTCCACA
>NW_026668556.1:0-1199 GCF_009828535.3 Hylobates moloch | reverse complement strand
TGATTTGCATTTCTCTGATGGCCAGTGATGATGAGCATTTTTTCATGCGTTTTTTGGCTGCATAAACGTCTTCTTTTGAGAAGTGTCTGTTCATGTCCTTTGCCCACTTTTTGATGGGGTTGTTTGTTTTTTTCTTGTAAATTTGTTTGAGTTCATTGTAGATTCTGGATATTAGCCCTTTGTCAGATGAGTAGGTTGCAAAAATGTTCTCCCATTCTGTAGGTTGCCTGTTCACTCTGATGGTAGTTTCTTTTGCTGTGCAGAAGCTCTTTAGTTTAATGAGATCCCATTTGTCAATTTTGGCTTTTGTTGCCATTGCTTTTGGTGTTTTAGACATGAAGTCCTTGCCCATGCCTATGTCCTGAATGGTATTGCCTAGGTTTTCTTGTAGGATTTTAATGGTTTTAGGTCTAACATTTAAGTCTTTAATCCATCTTGAATTAATTTTTGTATAAGGTGTAAGGAAGGGATCCAGTTTCAGCTTTCTCCATATGGCTAGCCAGTTTTCCCAGCACCATTTATTAAATAGGGAATCCTTTCCCCGTTTCTTGTTTTTGTCAGGTTTGTCAAAGATCAGATAGTTGTAGATATGCGGCATCATTTCTGAGGGCTCTGTTCTGTTCCATTGATCTATGTCTCTGTTGTGGTACCAGTACCATGCTGTTTTGGTTACTGTAGCCTTGTAGTATAGTTTAAAGTCAGGTAGCGTGATGCCTCCAGCTTTGTTCTTTTGGCTTAGGATTGACTTGGCGATGCGGGCTCTTTTTTGGTTCCATATGAACTTTAAAGTAGTTTTTTCCAATTCTGTGAAGAAAGTCATGGGTAGCTTGATGGGGATGGCATTGAATCTATAAATTACCTTGGGCAGACCGCTAGCAAGACTAATAAAGAAGAAAAGAGAGAAGAATCAAATAGACGCAATAAAAAATGAAAAAGGGGATATCACCACCGATCCCACAGAAATACAATCTACCATCAGAGAATACTACAAACCCCTCTACCCAAGTAAACTAGAAAATCTAGAAGAAATGGATAAATTCCTCGACAAATACACCCTCCCAAGACTAAATCAGGAAGAAGTTGAATCTCTGAATAGACCAATAACAGGTTCTGAAATTGTGGCAATAATCAATAGCTTACCAACCAAAAAGGGTCCAGGACCTGATGGATTCACAGCCGAATTCTACCAGAGGTACAAG
>NW_026668555.1:0-1199 GCF_009828535.3 Hylobates moloch | reverse complement strand
TCCCAGCGACAGTCACAGGAGCAGGTTTCTAGGCACCTTCCATCTGCGAAGGTAAAAATAATCACAGGTTGCTGCTGAACTGTCTCATCTATAGTATGTAGGGCAACCATGTAATTCCTAACCAAAGTGGAATGCTTTTGAGGAGACAGGAGCGCTATTAATTATTAATAATTTCCTGGGATAGAAGGCAGAAACAGGAAGGATCTCGGGTAACCAGGATGCATGGCCCCTCGGCCAACAGGTGATGTTCAGCCAACTGATGAAGGAACTAACGGAAACTCCACCCATCTCATCAATAAACTAATTCCAATAAATATTTATCTCATGCATAATAATTACCAACATCTGTCATAGATCTGTGCTTATTAAATCAATTGTGTTCTAATAATGTGTAAAAAATAACTCAATGTTAAAAAAAAAAAAATAAATAACTCAATGTTGAAGAAAACATTGAACATTGAGGCCCTTGTGCTCACTGAACATTTTCTAAATATGAAATTTAGGGGTGGAGCCAAGATGGCCGAATAGGAACAGCTCCGGTCTCCAGCTCCCAGCCCCAGCGACACAGAAGACGGGTGATTTCTGCATTTCTGCTTGAGGTACTGGTTTCATCTCACTAGGGAGTGCCTAACAGTGGGTGCAGGACAGTCGGTGAAGCGCACTGTGCGCGAGCCGAAGCAGGGCGAGGCATTGCCTCACTCGGGAAGCGCAAGGGGTCAGGGAGTTCCCTTTCCTAGTCAAAGAAAGGGGAAACAGACGGCACCTGGAATATCGGGTCAGTCCCACCCCAATACTGCGCTTTTCCAACGGGCCTGGAAAACGGCACACTAGGAGATTGTGTCCCGCACCTGGCTCGGAGGGTCCTGTGCCCACGGAGTCTCGCTGATTGCTAGCACAGCAGTCTGAGATCAAGCTGCAAGGCGGCAGCGAGGCTGGGGGAGGGGCACCCGCCATTGCCCAGGCTTGCTTAGGTAAACAAAGCAGCCAGGAAGCTCGAACTGGGTGGAGCCCACCACAGCTCAAGGAGGCCTGCCTGCCTCTGTAGGCTCCACCTTTGGGGGCAGGGCACAGACAAACAAAAACTCAGCAAGAACCTCCACAGACTTAAATGTCCTGTCTGACTGACAGCTTTGAAGAGAGTAGTGGTTCTCCCAGCACGCAGCTGGAGATCTGAGAACGGACAGACTGCCTCCTAAAGT
>NW_026668554.1:0-1199 GCF_009828535.3 Hylobates moloch | reverse complement strand
AGCCTTAGTTTCTTTATTTGTATAATGGGACCATTTACAGTACTTACTTCATAATGTCATTATTATTATAATAATTTGAAAGAACTTAGAAAGTTATGTAGCATATTTTATTCAGTGTACAACGAATACTAAATTAAATACAATTACATATTAAAAAACATGTTTTAAGAGTTTAAAATAGCATGATATTCTAGGAGTGCTACAAGATGATTTAGATAAATAAAACCAAGTTGTTCCTCACACATCATTTTTCCTTATTGAAAAGTTGGTTCAAAACATATTTTAATGCTTTTGGGAAAGAGAGAGAGAAACGCTCCAGTTATAATTTGTCAGAGAAGGGATTGTAGGAAACAGATATATCTGATATAGAGTTTTTGTTGTGGGACTGTAAGGTATAAAAATAATTTGTTAATTCTCATGGAATATTCAATATAGCTTATTTTTATAATTTAAAATGAATCAAACCATATTGAAAAACATCTCAGCCTAATGGAATTAGTAGGGAATCAGCAATCTAGATCTTGGCATTCTATCTCCTTAAAATTTTCATTCATGACCTATGTTTGTGCTAAGCGATGAACATGAGGGGTTGATAGACAGATACAGAATACTGTGTGTTGAGGCCATCAGCAGATCCATTAGTAAGTTCCCTCTTCACAGACTAGCAGGTTACAGAGCTACAGGGTTAAACAGAATGAGCTACCATTGTTAAAGTTCAAAGACGAAAAAACAATCTTTTGAAGGAGGTGAGCAAGATACTCTTCATGAAGAAATTCTAACTAAAGTAGTACATTATGTATAGAATTTAGATAATAGAAAAGCTTTATTCTGAAAAAACATCAAAAAAGTATTATCAAAATCGTTAACAGTGGACATACAGGCAGAATTTGTCTCCAAAAAAATTGACTTATGGAATGATTTGAAGTAATACGATACAGACATGAGCTTTTAAATTGTAGATGTCTTGTATGACAAACTAAGGATTTATATATGCCAATTACAGGTATCAGAATGCTGTTGTAATTTGATGAACAAGCAGTTTGCATGATGGAAGCCATATTTTCAGTGCATCATTCTAAAGCAGTATGAAGCAGGAAATGGAGGGCGAAGAAAGAAAGGCTATGGAGGCAAAGAATAACAAAGACTGATGTGGAAATGGTCAAAAGTTAAAAGAATATAAATTTCACATTAACTGGTAC
>NW_026668553.1:588-1199 GCF_009828535.3 Hylobates moloch | reverse complement strand
TGTCCCCTCCAAATCTCATGTTGAAATTTGACCTCCTAGTGAGACCCAGTCTCTACAAAAAATTAAAAACTTAGTTTGGCATGGTGGATTGAGCCTGTTATCCCAGCTAGTCAGGAGGCCAAGGTGGGAGGACCTCTGGAGCCCCAGGAGTTGAATGCTACAGTAAGCTATGGCTCAGCTCAGCCATGGCTTCGATAGTGAGCTTTAACTGCACTACTTCACTCCACCCTGGGTGACAGAGTGAGATTATCTCTTTAACAAAACAAAACAAAACAAAACAAAACAAAACAAAACAAAACAGAAGAAAGAAATTTGATTCCCAATGTTGAAAGTGGGGCCTAGGATGGGTGCGGTGGCTCACACCTGTAATCCCAGCACTTTGGGAGGCTGAGGCAGGCGGATCACAAGGTCAGGAGATTGAGACCATCCTGGTTAACATGGCGAAACCCCATCTCTACTAAAAATACAAAAAATTAGCCAGGTGTGGTGGTGGGCACCTGTAGTCCCAGCTACTCGGGAGGCTGAGGCAGAAGAATGGCATGAACCCGGGAGGCAGAGCTTGCAGTGAGCTGAGATCGTGCCACTGCATTCCAGCCTGGGCGACAGAGTGA
>NW_026668553.1:0-488 GCF_009828535.3 Hylobates moloch | reverse complement strand
AAAAAAAAAAAAAAAAAAAAAAAAAAAAAGAAGAAGAAAGAAATTTGATTCCCATTGTTGAAAGCGGGGCCTAGTGAGAGGTGTTTGGGTCTTGGGGGCAGATCCTTCAGGAATGGCTTGGTGCTGTCCCAGTGGTAGTGAGTTCTTGCTCTATGAAACATGAAAGCTGGTTGTTGGAAAGCGTGTGGCTCCCCACCTCCTTTCTTCCTTGCTCCACTTCCCCTTCCACCATGACTGGAGGCTTCCTAGGGTCCTCACCAGAAACAGATGGTGGTGCCAGGCTGGTACAGCCTGCAGAATTATAAGCCAAATAAATCTCTTTTCTTCATAAATTACCCAGCCTCAGGTGTTCTTTTATAGCAACACAAAATAGACTAATACAGACATCAATGTGAATATTTAATATTGGAAAAAATTTTTTCATTTTCTATTTTGTCTGTGTAGCTAACATTAAAGAAGCCAAAGATATAGAATGCTACATCTCAGAT
>NW_026668552.1:0-1199 GCF_009828535.3 Hylobates moloch | reverse complement strand
GGTACTGACTCCCTGAAGTTTCGTCATTGGGGTGGTGATTCCCAGAGGCTTCATCATTCGGTGGTGACTCCCAGAAGCTTCATCATCAGTGTGGTGATTCTCAGAAGATTCATCATTGGGGTGTTAATACCCAAAATCTTCAACGTTGGGGTGGTGACGCCCAGAAGCTTCATCATTTGTGTGGTGACTCTCAGAAACTTCATCATCGGGGTGGTGATTCTCAGAAGTTTCATCATCAGGGTGGTGACTCCCAGAAGCTTCATCATGGCAGTGGTGAATCCAAGAAGGTTCATCATGTGGGTGGTGACTCTCAGAAGCTTCATCATCATCAGGGTGGTGACTCCCTGAAGCTTCATTATCACAGGGGTGGTGACTCCCAGAAGCTTCATCATTATCAGGGTGGTGACTCCGAAAAGATTCATCATCATCGGGGTGGTGACTCCCATAAGTATCATCAGCAGAGTGGTGCTTCCCAAAATTTCCATCATCAGAGTGGCGACTCCCAGATGTTGCATCATCGGGGTGGTGATTCCCAGGAGTTCATCTTCGAATGGTGACTCGCAGAAGCTTCCTCATCAGGGTGCTGACTCCCAGAATCTTCATCATAGGGATGGTGAATCCCACAATCTTCATCATTGGGGTGGTAACTCACAGAAGATTCATAATAGGTGTGGTGACTCCCAGAAGCCTCCTCATCGTGGTGGTGACTCCCAGAAGATTCATCATCATTGGGGTGGTGACTCCCAGAAGCCTCATCATTGGGGTGGTGACTCCCGGAAGCATCATCATCATTGGGGTGGTGACTCCCTGAAGTTTCATCATCATCGTGTTGGTGACTCCCAAAAGCTTCATCATTGGGTTGGTGTCTAAAAGAAGCTTCATCGTCGTCAGGGTGGTGACTCCCAGAAGCTTCATCATCATCACGGTGGTGACTCCCGGAACCTTCATCATTGGGGTGGTGAATCCCAGAAGTTTCATCATCGGAAAATGAATCCCAGAAGCTTCATCATCGGGTTGGTGACTCCCAGAGGCTTTATCATCAGTGTGGTGAATTCCAGAAGCTTCATCATCGGAGTGGTGACTCTGAGAAGCTTCATCATCATCACGGTGGTTGACTCCCAAAAGCTTCATCATTGTTGTTTTGACTCCCAGAAGTTTCATCATCGGCGTGGTGAATCCCAGAAGTTTCATCATCGGGA
>NW_026668551.1:0-1199 GCF_009828535.3 Hylobates moloch | reverse complement strand
TTTTTTTTTTAAGGGTAACAGAAAGTAGATGATAGGTAGGGTGAACTTATAATTTGCTATTCAAACCAGGATAATAATGGAATAAAAGGAATGCTAGTGATCATTTCACTGTGCAACGAGTGTTAGGTAGAACGGGCAGACTGGGGTATATGGCTACCATAGTGATTTGGATTCTAGAAAACAGTCTAAGGTGAACATTCATGGGGTTGCTGTTTTAAAGTAGTTATGACACACTCATAACAAAGGCTGCTTTTATGCATCTATATGAGTTTGTATTTTATTTTGCAATTGAGTAAAGAAGAGACCTTACAGCATATTAAATGTGAATTTTGGAAATGAATTTTTAAGTTTCATGTATCATATCTTTCAGAAAGTAGTGTACATTCATTGCCATTTCTGCCTTATTAGTTAAGGAATAGGCCAAGCTGCTATAAAAAAGAGAGCCCATGGCCAGACAGGGTGGTTTATGCCTGTAATCCCAAAACTTTGGAAGGCCAAGGTAGGAGGATCCCTTCAGGCCAGGAGTTCAAGACCAGCCTGGGCAAGAGATAGGAGACTCTGTCTCTACAAAAAATAAAAATAAAAATTAGCCAGGCATGGTGGCATGTGCCTATAGTCTTAGCTACTTGAGAGGCTGAGGTGAGAGGATCATTTGAGCCCAGGAGTTCAAAGCTGCATTGAGGTATGATCACATGCCATTGCATTCCAGCCTAGGCGACACAGAAAGACACTGTCTCTTAACAAGGAAGGAAGGAAGAAAGGGAGGGAGGGAGGGAGGGAGAAAGAAAGAGAGGAAGGAAGGGAGAAAGGAAGGGAGAAAGAAAGAAAAGGAAGGAGGGAGGGAGGGAGGAAGGGAGTGGGGAAGGAAGGAAGGAGCCTCAACACACTGAGACATATTAGTAAGATTAAAGTTCATTTCTCTCTCTTGTAGCAGTTTAGAGGAAGAACCATTTCTTGTTAATCAGAGGTCAAAGAACGTCTGTGAAATGGGATGGTTAGACTCAACAAACCTATATTGTATTCATGAGCATATATTGCTGGATTTTCCTGAATATTCTAATGTTTGCCTTTTTGACTACATAGAATTTTTACTTAAAATTTAAGTATGCCCACATCCTGTTATACTGTGAGGCTTTGCAACAGAGGAATACAAAAACTTGTCACTTGTTTAGAAACAGGAATTTATGTTGATAGTGATT
>NW_026668550.1:0-1199 GCF_009828535.3 Hylobates moloch | reverse complement strand
CTCCTTGGAGCTCAGAATGTCCGCTTCCAGTTTCTACGGAAGCGGACATTCTGAGCTCCAAGGAGTCTATAATGGAAAAAGGAATATCTTCAAATTAAAACTACACAGAAGCATTCTGCCAAACTTCTTTCTGTTCTCTGCATACGACTAACAGAGTTGAACTTTACTTTTGATTGAGAAGTTCTGAAACTCTCTTTCTGTGGAAACTGCAAGCGGAAATTCGGAGCGCTAAGGGGCCTGTAGTGGTAAAAGTATATCTTCAAATAAAAACTACACAGAAGCATTCTGTCAAACTTCTTTCTGTTCTGTGCAGTGCACTAAGAGACTGGAACCTCACTTTTGATTGAGGAGTTTGGAAACACACTTTTTGTAGAAACTGGAAGCGGACATTCGGAGCGCTAATGGGCCTATAGTGGAAAAAGTAACATCTTCAAATAAAAACTACACAGAAGCATTCTGCCAAACTTCTTTCTCTTCAGTGCATTCAGATAGCAGAGTTGAACTTTACTTTTGATAGAGAAGTACTGAAACTCCCTTTCTGTAGAAACTTCAAGCGGATATTCAGAGCCCTAAAGGGAATACAGTGGAAAAAGGAATATCTTGAAATAAAAACTACACAGAAGCATTCTGCCAAACTTCTTTCTGTTCTGTGCATTAAACTAGCAGTGTTTAACCTTACTTTTGATTGGGGAGTTTTCCTGCACACTTTCTGTAGATACTGGAAGCGGACATTCGGAGCTCCAAGGAGTCTATAATGGAAAAAGGAATATCTTCAAATAAAAACTACACGGAAGCGTTCTGCCGAAATTCCTTTTGTTCCGTGCATTCAACGAAGAGAGTTGAAACTTAGTTTTGATTGAGAAGTTCTGAAACTCTCTTTTTGTAGAAACTGCAAGCGGACATTCGGAGCACTAAGGATCCTAAATTGAAATAATTAATATCTTCAAATAAAAATTAGACAGAAGCATTCTGCCAAACTTCTTTCTGTTCTGTGCATTCAACTAGCAGAGTTGAACCTTACTTTTGATTGAGGAGTTTGGAAACACACTTTCCGTAGAAACTGGAAGCGGACATTCTGAGATCCAAGGAGTCTATATTGGAAAAAGGAATATCTTCAAATTAAAACTAAACAGAAGCATTCTGCCAAACTTCTTTCTGTTCTCTGCATACAACTAACAGAGTTGAACTTTACTTTTGAT
>NW_026668549.1:0-1199 GCF_009828535.3 Hylobates moloch | reverse complement strand
TGGAAGCAATCCCTTTGAAAACTGGCACAAGACAGGGATGCCCTCTCTCATCACTCCTATTCAACATAGTGTTGGAAATTCTGGCCAGGGCAATTAGGCAGGAGAAGGAAATAAAGGGTATTCAATTAGGAAAAGATGAAGTCAAATTGTCCCTCTTTGCAGATGATATGATTGTATATCTAGAAAACCCCATTGTCTCAGCCCAAAATCTCCTTAAGCTGATAAGCAACTTCAGCAAAGTCTCAGGATACAAAATCAGTGTACAAAAATCACAAACATTCTTGTACACCAATCACAGACAAACAGAGAGCCAAATCATGAGTGAACTCCCATTCACAATTGCTTCAAAGAGAATAAAATACCTAGGAATCCAACTTACAAGGTCAAAGAGAACTGCAAACCACTGCTCAATGAAATAAAAGAGGATACAAACAAATGCAAGAACATTCCATGCTCAGGGGTTGGAAGAATCAATATCGTGAAAATGGCCATACTGCCCAAGGTAATTTATAGATTCAATGCCATCCCCATCAAGCTACCAATGACTTTCTTCACAGAATTGGAAAAAACTATTTTAAAGTTCATACGGAAACAAAAAAGAGCCTGCATCGCCAAGTCAATCCTAAGCCAAAAGAACAAAGCTGGACGCATCACGCTACCTGACTTCAAACTATACTACAAGGCTACAGTAACCAAAACAGCATGATATAGATCAATGGAACAGAACAGAGCCCTCAGAAATAATGCCGCATATCTATAGCCATCTGATCTTTGACAAACCTGACAAAAACAAGCAATGGGGAAAGGATTCCCTATTTAATAAATGGTGCTGGGAAAACTAGCTAGCCATATGTAGAAAGCTGAAACTGGATCACTTCCTTACACCTTATACAAAAATTAATTCAAGATGGATTAAAGACTTACATGTTAGACCTAAAATCATAAAAACCCTAGAAGAAAACCTAGGCATTACCATTCAGGACATAGGCATGGGAAAGGACTTCATGTCTAAAACACCAAAAGCAATGGCAACAGAAGCCAAAATTGACAAATGGGATCTAATTAAACTAAAGAGCTTCTGCACAGCAAAAGAAACTACCATCAGAGTGAACAGGCAACCTACAGAATGGGAGAAAATTTTCGCAACCTACTCATCTGACAAAGGGATAATATCCAGAATCTACAATGAACTTAAACAA
>NW_026668548.1:0-1199 GCF_009828535.3 Hylobates moloch | reverse complement strand
GTGCACATGTACCCTAAAATTTAAAGTATAATAATAATAAAATAAAAAAGTTAAAGAACAGTCTTCAAACTGAGAGAAAAGGGCACACATCAAAAATGCAAAATGTGGGGGAGTGATTGAGTTAAAGAGCAGAGTGATTGCTTTTCCCCATTTCTTATTATCAAAATTAAGTTGTTATCCATTCAAAATTACCTACTGAAACCATAAAATGTTCTTCGCATGCCTCATAGTAACCAAAAGGCAAACATTTTTAATAGGTACACCAAAAATAAAAGAACAAGAAACAAAAACACACAGAAAAAAATCACAACTACAAAGGAAGACAATAAAGGAAAAAAAGATACAAAAATTCTAAAAGACAACAAGAAAACCATGTACAGCAGTACAAGTCCTTATCTATCAATAATTACCTTGAATGTAGATAGATTAAATTATCCAGGAAGAAGACAGAGAATGGGTAAATGGATTAAAAACAAGACCTAACTATATTCTTTCTACAAGAGACTCCTGTCACCTGTAAATACACACATAAATTGAAAGTGATCAGATGGAAAAATATATTTTATGACAATGAAAATCAAAAGAAAGCAGGAGTAGGTATATTTATATCAAATAAAATAGACTTCTAGTAAAAAACTATAAACACAGACAAACAAGGCCATTATGTAATAATAAACGGGTGAGCACAACAACAGAATACAACAATTGTAAATATACAATGCACTCAACATTGGAGAACCTAAATATATAAAGCAAACATTAATAGATCTAAAAGGAGAGACAAAACCTGTGCAATAATAGTAAGAAACCTCAACATCCCATTTTCAGTAATGAACAGATCATTGAGAGAAAACATCAACAAGGAAACATTTAAACTGCACTTTACATCAAAAGAATTTAACAGTTATTTACATAACATTTCATCCAACAATTGAATAATTCACAGTCTTTTCTCCTGCACATGGAATATCGTCCATGATAGATATGATAGACCACAAAACAAGTCTTAGCTAATCAAAAAATCAAATCATATCACATGTTTTTTCTGACCATAAGGAATAAAGCTAGAAATAAACAACAAAAGGAACTTCAGAAATTGTGCAAATACACACAAATTAAACAACATATCCCTAAACAACCAATGGGTCAATGAAAAAAAATTAATTTTAAAAATGTCTTAAGACAAATAAAAATGAAAT
>NW_026668547.1:0-1199 GCF_009828535.3 Hylobates moloch | reverse complement strand
GGCCTGCCTTCTGTGTTCCACGGCAGTTACACACAGGCAGTGGTGTTTGTGAGCACCAGTTTTCTGGTTTTCTCCCTGAGGTTTTCTCCCTGAGAGGCATACATAACCCAGGCCAGCTGATCAGAATCAGGTGAGTGTGACCTGCTCTCTTCCCTCCAGGCTGACTTGGGGACAGTGGCTATGGTATGGGCGGTGTTGGCGTCTGGGCAGCTACTGAGGAGGAGGGTCATCCCTGAGCACTCACAGGGAGCCCGTTCTACACTGCCTGTGTAGATGATTTTCTCTTTTGTCCTCACGGTGGCTTCGTAGAGTGGGTGCTGTTCCCGAATGTACCCATTCGACAGGTGAGACGTCTGGGGTCAGAGAGGCGGTAACCGGCCCGAAAATCCAGACATGACCCTGGGTTTTGCTCTCAGCCCTGCCGTGTGCCGTGCTAGACTTCAGGCCTCAACCCTGTGACCTCCCTGCTCGAGATCCCAAATCTGCCCAGGTTTCCGATCCCGATGGGGCAGAGCCTGGCCCTCGCAGAGACACTGGGATGGATCCACTGTGGGTGGGGAGGAGGGAAGGGCCCTCAGAACACACCTGGGGCCTAAGCTGGGTCCTGATGGTCACTGTGGGACCCACTGGACACACACGGTCCCTTGTCTGGGAGTGGCATGGGGAGCCTTCTGCCCTTGGGCAGTTGTGGAAAGTGAAGGAGCCCTGGAGGGCTGGCTGAGGGGAGACTATCTTCCCTTGTGTTCGAAAGGGTCCAGGCACTGGGCTTCTCCCCAAGTATTTCTTATTCTGTCTGGCCTCGCTTTCCTTTTGCCCTGAGTATTCTCAGGAGGGACGGTCCATCTAGATGTTCTCCAGGAGCAAGGACCCACTGTTCTTCATCAGTGACCCAGGAAAATGAAGCACCCTCCTATAGGGACAGGTCAGAATGGTGGAGTCCACAGTCCCTCCCCGAGAGATGTGGTTTCCATGAGCGCAGTGGCTGCTTGGGAGACAGTAGATCATTTTAATCCCTCATCCCCAAAACCAAACACCCTCCTGCTCAAATGGCGTTATTCCTAAAGCAGCTTCACTGGTTAGACCGAAGGGCCACGGTAGCCCAAGTGATGAGCGAGGTAGAACGGAGCAGTCAGGAGAGATCTTGTTCCCCATAGGAAACTGGGCATCTCTGTGGCCCTGAGTATCCCAGGAGGCCGATC
>NW_026668546.1:0-1199 GCF_009828535.3 Hylobates moloch | reverse complement strand
AGACAGTGTGGTGATTCCTCAAAGACCTAAAGACAGAAATACCATTTGACACAGAAATCCCATTACTAGGTATATACCCAAAGGAATATAAATCATTCTATTATAAAGACATGTATACACATATGTTCACTACAACAGCAAAGACATGAAATCAACCTAAATGCTCATCAACGATAAACTGGGTAAAGAAAATGTGGTACATATACAACATGGAATACTATGCAGCCATAAGAAAAGGTCATGTCCTTTGCAGGGACATGGAGGGAACTGGAGGTCATTATCCTTAGCAAACTAACAAATGAACAGAAAACCAAATACTGCATGGTCTGACTTATAAGTGGGAGCTAAATGATGAGAACACACTGACACATAGAGGGAACACACACTGGGGCCTATCAGATGGTGAAGGGTGGGAGGAGGGAGAGGATCAGGAAAAATGGCTACTAGGCTTACTATCTGGGTGACGAAATAATCTGTACAACAAACCCCTGTGACATAAGTTTACTTGTGTAACAAACCTGCACATGTACCCTGAATTTAAAAGTTAAAAAAATAAATAAATAAATAAATTTAATATGGCTCTTATGTAAAGCCCCAAACACATGTGATATGAATATATACAGCAACAAAATATGATATTTGCTAGTATTTCAAGTAGCATATATGAGCTTTAAAAGAAAATTCATAGTCTCTCTTTCATTCCAGGATTCTCCTACAGGCAACTTTGCCCAGTGTCTGGTTTGTTTCAATAGTGTCTTTCTGTTTATTAATACAATTATAAATCGAATGTCATTGGATGGTTCTTAAATTGCTCTTTTTCTAAGAGAAACATAGTAATGAAATAATCCTGCAACCTGTAAACTATTATGTATCAAGTAGCAGTATAAAGGAAAGTAAAATAAAGGAACTCAGTTCAAATTTTATTCAGGCACATTATCCAGGACATCTCATGGCAACATATCCCAGTATGCCTATTTGCTCTTCATGTCTACTTTCCTTTAGGAGAAGTTAAAGTGATGAGTATTTTAAGAATTCCACTCTGCCTTTCCTGGAATAGGAAGTTCAGGCATTAGGATACCAGGTACTCTAGATATCCACACAATGGGTATTCCATATTCATTGAACAGCAAACTCCTTTTCTCTAAAGTATATATTTATAGTTTGATAACTTCTTTTGAGCAATTGGTTTCCTTCAACGA
>NW_026668545.1:0-1200 GCF_009828535.3 Hylobates moloch | reverse complement strand
AAAGTGCTGGGATTACAAGCGTGAGCCACCGCGCCCGGCCGCACTTGAATTTTTTTAGGGTGACTTTGTTGTTGTTGTTCTTGAAAAGAATGTTTGAGAATGTTTACCATCAAGTAGAATCTTAGAATTTTAGATCTGAAACAGACCTTTGAGTTCAATAAAATTTCTTTCAAAATTTTATTACCTAGTTAAAAATCTGAGAGATGAAAGTGTTTGCTAAAATTTGTACAACCAGCTTCTAACAGGATCTAGATTAGAACCTAGGTTGATGTCCACTGTATTGGCTATTCCACTGCTGTACACTCCATCTCTGTTATTTACAAGTTAGTTGAGTACGTCGGACCACAATTTGATTATTTTGTTTCCAATTTTTAAAGAAAGTTAAAATTTTTGCAGAAGAAAATTATTAGAAGATAATTCATGTAAGAAACATTCTTTATTAATTTCATACATTTTGGGTATTTGTACTTAAACAAATTATTAGATAATTCTTATTTTGAATATCATGACCACAATCATTAGTTTTGTATAATAAAAACGACTGCATTGATTTTCAGTCTGTTAAATATTTTACTCACTTGCCTGGATATTTTGGTAAGCAGTTTCCCCACCGAATAGTGAAACTTCCTTTGCAAACATTATAACCATGAGAAAATTATGACAGTGAAAGAAATATGACCTAACTAATTGCATCTTGCCTTTAACCTCCAAATTGCTCTTGGTTATTCCTGGGTATGGGCCAAGCTAATTTTGGGGAAAATTTAGTTTACAGTTTAAAGGATAATTGCCTTTCCTAAGACTAAACCATGAACACAATTCTTTCCTCATCCATTTTAAATGCCTTACCAATTTTATTAATAAGATAGTAAAGCTTTACTACAGGAAGAGAGTAAAGGGTACAATCACAAAGACTTTCAAAATCTTTATTTTGGCCAGGCACGGTGACTCACGCTTGTAATCCCAGCACTTTGGGAGGCCAAGGCGGGCGGATCACGAGGTCAGGAGATCGAGACCACGGTGAAACCCCGTCTCTACTAAAAATACAAAAAAATTAGACGGGCGTGGTGGTGGGTGCCTGTAGTCCAGCTACTCAGAGAGGCTGAGGCAGGAGAATGGCGTGAACCCGGGAGGTGGAGCTTGCAGTGAGCCGAGATCGCGCCACTGCACTCCAGCCTGGGTGACAGAGCAAGACTCCATCTC
>NW_026668544.1:0-1200 GCF_009828535.3 Hylobates moloch | reverse complement strand
AGTTGAATGCACAGAACCGAAAGACGTTTCACCGAATGCTTCTGTGTAGTTTTTATTTGAAGATATTCCTTTTTCCACTATAAGCCACTTAGGCCTCAGAATGTCCAGTTGCAGTTTCAACAGAAAGAGTGTTTCAGAACTTCTCTATCAAAAGTAAGCTTCAACTGTGCTAGTTGAATGCACAGAACAGAAAGAAGTTTCACAGAATGATTCTGTGTAGCTTATATTTGAAGATATTCCTTTTTCCGCAATAGGCCCCTTAGCGCTCCGAATATCCCCTTGCATTTTCTACAGAAATAGTGTTTCATAACTGCTCTATCAAAAGTAAGTTTCATCTCTGTTAATTGAATGCACAGAAAAGAAAGAAGTTGCACATAATGTTTCTGAGTAATTTTTATTTGAAGTTATTCCTTTTTTCACTGTAGGCCCCTTTGCGCTCAGAATGTCCCCTTGCATTTTCTACAGAAAGAGGGTTTCATAACTGCTCTATCAAACGTAAGCTTCAACTCAGTGAGTTGAATGCACAGAACAGAAAGAAGTTTCACAGAATGCTTCTGTGTAGTTTTTATTTGAGGATATTCCTTTTCCACTGTAGGACCATTAGCACTCAGATTGTCCCGTTGCAGTTTCTACAGAAAGAGTGTTTCAGAACTGCTCTATCAAAAGTAAGCTTCAACTCTGTTAGTTGAATGCAAAGAACAGAAAGAAGTGTCACAGAATGCTTCTGTGTATTTTTTGTTTGAAGATATTCGTTTTTCCACTATAGGCCCTTAGTGCTCCGCATATCTCCCTGCAGTTTCTACAGAAACAGTGTTTCAGAACTGCTCAATCAAAAGTATGCTTCAACTCTGTTTGTTGAATGCACAGAACAGAAAGAAGTTTCACAGAATGATTCTGTGTAGTTTTTATTTGAAGATATTACTTTTTCCACGGTAGGCCCCTCAGTGCTCCAAATGTCCCCTTGCAGTTTGTACAGAAATCGCGTTTCAGAACTGTTCAATCCAAAGTACGCTTCAAATCTGTTTGTTGAATGCACAGAACAGAAAGAAGTTTCACAGAATGCTTCTGTGTAGTTTTTATATGAAGATATTCCTTTTTCCACTACAGGCCCCTTTGCGCTCTGAATGTCCACTAGCAGTTTGTACAGAAGGATTGTTTCAGAACTGCTCCATCAAAAGCAAGCTTCAACTCTGTTAGTTG
>NW_026668543.1:0-1200 GCF_009828535.3 Hylobates moloch | reverse complement strand
TCCTTACCTGTGACTGCTTCTTTCAGAACCAGCATTTCGATGGCTTCGTGGTGGAGGTCTGGAACCAGCTGCTAAGCCAGAAGCGCGTGTGAGTGGGCACAGGTGGTGGGGGGCGGCCCTCCTCCTGGCCCTGGTGTTTGAAGGAGGCTGGAGGAAAGACCAGGGGTTTGGGGAGGGCCTTCCTTCCACAGTCCCCGTGCCTGGGGTGGGAATGGGGCTGCACAAAAGATGGACACCTGCTCAGAAAAGTGGAAGCAGCCTGTGGCAGGCAGCCGGCTCTGAACGCATTGCTGCACCAGCCCTGATGCCTGTCCTGGGTGGTCAGAGGAACTCGAAGACCCTCATTCATGAGGACTTGGCAAGAGAAAGATGGCCCGGATGGTGACAGCAGGTTGAGTTTGGACACAAGCAGAAACTCCTCACTGAGCTTCAGGGAGCCTTCCTGGGGGTGTCCCTGAGCACGGCCAGGACCCGTGGTGTGGACCACCATGGCGGCCTCTGGGGAATGCCTCCCAGGCCCCCAGGCTCTGCAGCAGTCCACTGGTAGGCGGCCACAGCACTGCCTCACGCCTCCTTTTGCCACATCAGAGCCCAGCCCACCCGTGACCCTCGTGGGTTCCCACTCCCTGTGGGCCACATGACCGGGAACGGAGGGAGTGATAGAAAGTGCCATGGCTCCCCCGCCTGGCCTGGACTGGACTGACCACAGCCCTGAGGAATGGCCCTTCCTTGGTCTTGCCCAAGCAGCCCTGCCAACTCACCTGAAACAGCTACCTTCCCTGTTCTGCCAAAGTGGACGACTGCCCCGCAAAAGATAGCAGGGGGACAGTACTGCTGCCCAGGATGTTGGTAGGGGGCGTCCTCGACATGCTCAGGACAGGTGGACTCCTCTCACTCCACTGGTTGCAGCGAGCAAGACTGGCGCGGTCTCCACCGCGGGTGCCTGGACAACAGAGTCCTATGGCAGCTGTCCAGTCCTTCAGCCTTCTGTGCGAGCCGTGGGTTCTGGAATCGGCTCCCCCGCCCCCACCACCTGAAATAGTTCTGGTTGTGCTTTAAGAGCCCAGCCTGTGCTTAGGCTCCATGGTGTTCCCTGCAGCAGCCATGGCACTTTCATCCCATTGCTGCTGTGGGCAGAGGAGCTGCAGGTCCAGGCTCTGCCCACCCGGGGCAGCGTCCCCACACAGATCTTAAGCTTGA
>NW_026668542.1:0-1200 GCF_009828535.3 Hylobates moloch | reverse complement strand
AAAACTACACAGAAACATTCTGTGAAACTTCTATCTGTTCTGTGCGTTCAACTAACAGGGTTCAACATTACTTTTGATTCAGCAGTTCTGAAACACGCTTTATGTAGAAACTGCAAGGGGACATTCAGAGCGCTAAGGGGCCTGTAGTGGAAAAAGCAATATCTTAAAGTAAAAACTACACAGAAGCATTCTGTGAAACTTCTTTCTGTTCTGTTCATTCAACTAAGAGAGTTGAACGTTACTTTTTATTGAGAAGTTCTGAAACCATCTTTCTGTAGAAACTGCAAGTGGACATTCAGAGCACTAAAGGGCCAGTGGTGGAAAAAGGAATATCTTCAAATAAAAAATACACAGAAGCATTCTGTGAAACTACTTTCTGTTCTGTTCATTCAACTAACAGAGTTGAATCTTCCTTTTGATTGAGCAGTTCTTAAACACTCTTACTGTAGAAACTGCAAGCGGACATTCGGAGCGCTAAGGGGCCTATAGTTAAAAATGGAATATCTACAAATAAAAACTACAGAGAAGCATTCTGTGAAGCTCCTTTCGGTTCTGTGCATTCAACTAACAGAGTTTAAGCTTGTTTTTCATTGAGCAGTTCTGAAACTCTCTTTCTGTAGAAACTGCAAGAGGACATTCGGAGCACTAAGGGGCCTATATTGGAAAAAGGAACATCTTCCAATGAAATCAACACAGAAGCATTCTGTGAAACTTCTTTCTATTCTGTGCATTCAACTAAGAGATTTGAATCTTACTTTTGATTCAGCAGTTCTGATACTCTCTTTCTGTAGAAACTGTAAGAGGACATTCGGAGCACTAAGGGGCCTGCAGTGGAAAAAGGAACATCTTCCAATAAAAACAACACAGAAGCATTCTGTGAAACTAATTTCTGTTCTGTGCATTCAACTAAGAGTGTTGAAGCTTACTTTAGATTGAGCAGTTCTGAAAGACTCTTTCTGTAGAAACTGCAAGTGGACATTCTGAGCACTAAACAGCCTATAGTGGAAAAAGAAATATCTTCCCATAGAAACAACACAGAAGCGTTCTGTGAAAATTATTTCGGTTCCGTGCATTCAACTAACAGAGTTTAAGCTTGCTTTTGATTGAGCAGTTCTGAAACTCTCTTTCTGTAGAAACTGCAAGTGGACATTCAGAGCGCTAAGGTGTCTATACTTGAAAAAGGAACATTTTCCAATAAAT
>NW_026668541.1:0-1201 GCF_009828535.3 Hylobates moloch | reverse complement strand
ACCAGCCTAGGCAATATAGCAAGATATGATCTCTACAAAATTTTATAGATAGATAGATAGATAGATAGATAGATAGATAGGTAGATATAGATTTTTTTTTTTTGGACAGAGTCTTGCTCTGTCACCCGGGCTGGAGTGCAGTGGCACAATCCCAGCTTACTGCAACCTCTGCCTTCTGGGTTCAAGCAATTCTCCTGTCTCAGCCTCCCTAGTAGCTGCGATTACAGGTGTCCACTACCACATCCAGCTAATTTTTTTGTTGTTGTATTTTTAGTAGAGACAGAGTTTTGCCATGTTGGCCAGGCTGGTCTCAAACTCCTGACCTCAGGTGATCTGCCTGTCTCGGCCTCCCAAAGTGCTGGGATTACAGGCATAAGCCACTGCATCTGACCTCTACAAAATATTTTTTAAATTGGCTGGGCATGGTGGTGTGCAACCTGTAATCGAGAAGCATGAGGATTGCTTGAACCCAGGAGATCGAGGCCGCAGTGAGCCATGATCGTGCCACTGAACTCCAGCCAGGATGACAAGCGACACCTTGTCTCAAAAAAACAGTAATTTTTTAAACCCAGCCTGATCGTTAAATTAAATAAGGGAAACTTTTCACATTAACCTTGTTTTTTTTTTTGAGGTTCTATTTCCGTGATGTGCTGTGTTCTTGTTTTACTTTCTCTAGACAGTCTAATTTCTATGGACTATTGGAAGGAGAAGGAAAATTGTCAGGAAAAAGTAATACTTGAGTTGGTTTTCTACGACGTCACTCACTGTGTTTTTACCATGTGTAATATCAAATAACAGTAGCATCAAATGACATGTTTACAATGCCTTTACAAATAACTGCCATTTCTAAGCCTCTTACTATTTTTTATTTCTAATTTGCTTGGACATTTAATGTCAAAATTAAAACTAACTTTATAATATTTGGTTTTTATTCTAGAATAAAATCAGGAAAGATTTAAGAAAAATCTTCAGCCAGGCATGGTGGCTCATGCCTGTAATCCCAGCACTTTGGGAGGCTGAGGCGGGAGGATCACGTGGTCAGCAGTTCAAGACCAGCCTGGCCAACGTGGTGAAACCCCATCTCTACTAAAAATACAAAAATTAGCTGGACGTGGCGGCACGCACCTGTAATCCCAGCTACTCGGGAGGCTGACGTACAATAGCTTGAACACGGGAGGCAGAGGTTGCAGTGAGCTGAGAT
>NW_026668540.1:0-1201 GCF_009828535.3 Hylobates moloch | reverse complement strand
ACACACACACACACACACACACACACACACAGGACATTTGGTTATTGCGTTAGGCCACTGAAATTTTGAGGTAGACATCTTCAGCAACGTGTGCTGCATAACTTAATTAATATCTGTTAGTGCTGTAATATCTGTAGTCTGCTATTTCACTGTAGCCTATCATATGGTTCTGCAATACTGAGCCAGGTTCCTGTAAGTCTTCTTCGATTCCTTTCAGCAACTGTTCACACCACTTCTTCTCTCCCCATATCCTCACCTATTTACTCTCTTACAATTCCAATCGTTCTGAAGATAAACTTGCTTTCTTTTCACAAAAACTGAAATTCCTTCCTCATCTCTGAAATACAAGTGCCAAGAAAACATAAAATATACCCAGTTTTATAGAATCAAATGTTCTTTGGCAAGTGTTTAAACACATAAGGAAAATAAACTCTTTCAAGCACTGGTGGGTACTGGATTTGACTTTCAAGTTTAGAAACAAGCTACTTATAGAAAATGTAAGTCACAAGCTGCTGACAAAAATCAGTTATAATGGACATTTCATTAGAATATTTTTCTTCAGTTATGAAGGCGATCACATAAGATTGTTTTCCTTTAGTAACTATCTTCTTGGATGGGATTAAGTTTTGCTAATCTTGTAGAGCAGTAGCTCTCAATCTGTTAGGATTTATGGCTTACTTTCAAATTCAGAATTTTAGCATACTTGAAGTGATGTAAAGCGTCAGAACAACAGATAATAAGCAAAAGCTAGAGCACAATTGTACTCTGGTATAACTGTTCCGGAAGGGTCTGTAGTCATTCAATTATTCTCTACTTCAGAGCTATATTGGTTATGCATAGAATAATTTCTGCCTTGACTTGTTTTGTTATTCTCACAAGGAACATTCCAACAACTTTTTGGTAAACATCAGAATCTTTCTTTGCTACCAGTTTTCCTTTAGACTGAAACTAAGCCTCTTACCGCTCGCTTACAGAAAACAACAGTTGAATTCTGCTGTTCTTTATTTCGCACAAATCATTCCATTAGGTTATCTATCTCACAAACAATATCCTAACAAAATAAATACTTAAGTTTAAGTATTTCCCCCAAAACATTTCCCATTACTGGTGCATTTGTCAAGGGCTTAGAACACATATACGAATTATAATAGGTTGGTTGAGAATAACTGTTGCAGGGAAATTAAAATAGGTAATTCAAACT
>NW_026668539.1:0-1201 GCF_009828535.3 Hylobates moloch | reverse complement strand
TCCTTTCCATTCCATTCCATTGAGTGCCATTCCATTCCATTCCATTCAATTCCATTGATTTCATTGCATTCCATTCCATTCCATTCCATTCCTTTCCATTCCATTCAATTCCACACTATTCTATTCAATTAGTTTCTCTCAACTAGTTCATCTGTCACCCTGGCTGGATTGCAGAGACACAATATCAGCTCACATTTTATTTCAGTGTTCCATTCCATTCAATTCCATTGCATTCCATTCCACTTCATTACATTCTGTTCCATTATGTTCCATTGCATTTCATTCCATTCCCTTCCATTCCATTCCATTCCATGCCATTCTGTTCCATTCCATTGCACTGCATTCTATTCCATTCCATTCTATTCCTTCGTTTCAAAATGTCCTCAATCAGTCACCCTGGCTGGATTGAGGTGTCACAATGTCAGCTCATACTTTATTTCACCATTGCATTCCATTCCATTAAATTCCATCCCATTCCATTCCATTTCATTTCATTCCATTCCTTTTCATTCCGTTCCATTGCACTCCGTTCTGTTCCATTCCATTCCATTCCATTCCATTCCCTTCCATTCCATTCAATTCCATTTCTTTCCATTCCATTCCATTCTATTCCATTGCTCTCTATTCCCTTCCATTCTATTCTAATCCCTTCCATTCCTTCCATTCCACTCTATTCTATTCTATTCTTTTTTTCAACAAGTTCTCAATCTGTCATCCTGGCTGGATTGCAGTGGTACAATATCAGCTCACATTTTATTTCACAGTTCTATTCCATTCCATTCCATCCCATTCCATTCCATTTCATTCCATTCCGTTCCATTCCACTCCACTGCACTCCTTTCCATTCCATTCCATTCCATTCCATTCCATTCCATTCCATTCCATTCCATTCCATTCCATTCTTTTCCATTCCTTTCCATTCCATTCCATTCCTTTCCATTCCTTTCCATTCCACACTATTCCATTCTATTTCTTTCTTTCAACAAGTTCTCTATCTGTCACCCTGGCTGTATTGCAGCTGTGCAATTTCACCCAACATTATATTTCACCATTCCATTCCATTACATTCCATTAAATTCCATTGCATTCAATTCTTATCAATTCCTTTCCATTCCATTTCATTCCTTTCCATTCCGCACTATTCTATTCTATTCCTGTCGTTCAACTAGTTCTCAATCTCTCCCCCTGGCTGTATTGCAGT
>NW_026668538.1:869-1201 GCF_009828535.3 Hylobates moloch | reverse complement strand
CTACTCATCTGACAAAGGGCTAATATCCAGAATCTACAATGAACTCAAACAAATTTACAAGAAAAAAACAAATAACCCTATCAAAAAGTGGGCAAAGGACATGAACAGACACTTCTCAAAAGAAGACATTTATGCAGCCAAAAAACACATGAAGAAATGCTCATCATCACTGGCCATCAGAGAAATGCAAATCAAAACCACAGTGAGATACCATCTCACACCAGTTAGAAAGGCCATCATTTAAAAATCAGGAAACAACAGGTGCTGGAGAGGATGTGGAGAAATAGGAACACTTTTACACTGTTGGTGGGACTGTAAACTAGTTCAACCAT
>NW_026668538.1:0-769 GCF_009828535.3 Hylobates moloch | reverse complement strand
CCAAAGGACTATAAATCATGCTGCTATAAAGACACATGCACACGTATTTTTATTGTGGCACTATTCACAATAGCAAAGAGTTGGAACCAACCCAAATGTCCAACAATGATAGACTGGCTTAAGAAAATGTGGCACATATACACCATGGAATACTATGCAGCCATAAAAAAGGATGAGTTCATGTCCTTTGTAGGGACATGGATGAAACTGGAAAACATCATTCTCAGTAAACTATCGCAAGGACAAAAAACCAAACAGCACATGATCTCACTCATAGGTGGAAATTGAACAATGAGAACTCATGGACACAGGAAGGGAAACATCACACTCCGGGGACTGTTGTGGGGGGGGGGGGGGGGGAGGGACAGCATTAGGAGATATACCTAATGCTAAATGACGAGTTAATGGGTGCAGCACACCAACATGGCACCTGGATACATATGTAACAAACCTGCATATTGTGAACATTTACCCTAAAACCTAAAGTATAATAATAAAAAAAAATAAAAAAGAAAAAAGAAAAAAAAGAAAAACTACACAGAAGCATTCTGGGAAATTACTTTTTGATGTGTGCATTCATCTCACAGAGTTGAAGCTTTCTTTTGGTTGAGCAGATTCGAAACAGTTTTTTGTAGAATCTGCAAGTGAATATTTTAGATCTCATTGTCCAGTACAGGAAAAGGAGATATCTTCACATAAAAAGTAGACAGAAGCATTCTGAGCAACTGCTTAATGGTGTGTGCATTGAACTCACAGAGTTGAACCTTCC
>NW_026668537.1:167-1201 GCF_009828535.3 Hylobates moloch | reverse complement strand
TCCCTCTTTTTCTATTGCTTGGAATAGTTTCAGAAGGAATGGTACCAGGTCCTCCTTGTACCTCTGGTAGAATTTTTTTTTTTTTGCTAGCCACACAAAATTATTGGGGTGTCTGAGTTTGCAGCTCTTTGAAATAAAGTGTAGTGATTTACAGCAACTTTTAGATTGTGATCTATCGTTAGAAGGATATTTTAATACATCACAAAAGAACATATGTGCTAAAATTTCTCAAAACATTATTTAAAACATGTATATCTTACTGATACTCTTTTATTTTGGTAAATCCTATTTCACTCCATGTCTTTATATTCCTTTCTATCCTATCATGATTTTAATTTGTTATGGTTTCTTCTTAATTTGGTCTCAAGAGTGGCCCTAAGCCCAGACAGCCATTCATTAGGTGAGCCCTGACCAAAGGAAAGTCAGACTTGGGTGTGACTTGGGTGTGTGTGTCAGGTGAGACACAATGAATAAGGAGGTGAACATAAAATGCATGAGACAGAATGAATTTATTACTCACAGGTCAGAGAGGTTAAGGGTGCCAACAAGAGGCAACAAGAAGTCCAGAAGGTTCAACTACCAGGTGGGGATCTAGAGAATTGAGAGAGATAGAGAGAGGTGTTGGGGGAAACCTGTGGGACTATCTCTTTATTAACATCCATAGGCCTAGACTTTAGACTTTCCTGTGGGACTTGTGGATTGGCTAAAGAAAACCCACGTGAAGGGCGATCTCATTTTCCTGACTCTGGTGTTGACCATTAGGCTTTATCCTGGTTACCAGTTGCGGAATAGGTTGTGTTTTAGGTCAGTGAAATGAGGAACGAGCAGGCTATATTGCAAACGACCACAGAGGGAGAGAAAGTTTTAACTATGCCAAAGGTGACTGGGTTTTCAATAACCACGTAGGCCTAAAAATAGATGCCGAGGCAGCAAGTATACGAAACAAATTTATGACACCTATCCCATCCTATTCTATCCTATCCTGTCCTATCCTGCCCTGCCCTGCCCCGCCCTGCCACGCCCCGCCCCGCCCC
>NW_026668537.1:0-67 GCF_009828535.3 Hylobates moloch | reverse complement strand
TCCTATCCTATCCTATCCTATCCTATCCTATCCTATCCTATCATCCTATCCTATCATCCTATCCTGT
>NW_026668536.1:0-1201 GCF_009828535.3 Hylobates moloch | reverse complement strand
CACCCGAAACACACACACATTACCATCTTACTTTCAATAAAAAATGAGTCACCACTTCACATATTCAAAAATGGCCATGTTTTTAAGTGAGTATATTCAGTCTTGATTAGAATGTATATACATCTAATTGGAACAATAATTTGGTGTTATTTACCTGGATGCAACATTGCAATGTGTATATGAAGATTGAAAAAATTAGAAAGACTTGTCTTTTGACCCAGCAACTCCATTTTCTGTACTCATTTCCAGTGAGGGAGAGAGAAATTCATATATAAGAATATTCATTGAATTTTTTTATAATTTAGAAAATAAGGAACAATCTAAAGTAGAGGAATGATTTTATTAGAAATAGTACATCAGGCCGGGTGCGGTGACGCCTGTAATCCCAGCACTTTGGGAGGCCGAGGCGGGTGGATCACAAGGTCAAGAGATCGAGACCATCCTGGCCACAGATAGTGAAACCCCGTCTCTACTAAAAATACAAAAATTAGCTGGACGTGGTGGTGTGCACCTGTGGTCCCAGCTACTCGGCAGGCTGAGGCAGGAGAATTGCTTGAACCCAGGAGGCAGAGGTTGCAGTGAGCCGAGATCGCACCACTGCACTCCAGCCTGGTGACAGAGTGAGATTCCGTCTCAAAATGGTACATCAACTAATGTCAAATATCATTCTGCCATTAAAATATCAGGCTTTAGGGAAACATTATAGACCTAGGAAAATGAAATAAGCAGGATTAAAAATGTATGGTTAATCCTAACTTTCTCAAATGAAAAAATTTATACACAGAAAAGTTACTGTAAAAGAAATTATTTCAGGAATTTAACCATTACTTATTTGATATTGGCTACTTCTAGACAATAAGATGCAATATGAATTTTGTCATCTACATTATGTTTTTCTGTCTTGCATTTCATAATGAATATTTATTTTTATGATTAAAGATAAACATTCTTTAAAAGCTTAATTGGTAGCCGAATGCAGTGGCTTATGCCTGTAATCTCAGCAATTTGGGAGGCAGAGGTGGGTGGATCATGAGGTCAGGAGATGGAGACCATCCTGGCCAACATGGTGAAATCCCCGTCTCTACTAAATATACAAAAAGTAGCTGGGCGTGGTGGCGCATGCCTGTAATCCCAGCTACTCGGGAGGCTGAGACAGGAGAATCGCTTGAACCAGGGAGTCAGAGGTTGCAGTGAGCTGAGA
>NW_026668535.1:0-1201 GCF_009828535.3 Hylobates moloch | reverse complement strand
AATCCAGGAGCTGGTTTTTTGAAAAGATCAACAAAATTGACAGACCACTAGCAAGACTAATAACGAAGAAAAGAGAGAAGAATCAAATAGATGCAATAAAAAATGATAAAGGGGATATCACCACCGATCCCACAGAAATACAATCTACCATCAGAGAATACTACAAACACCTCTATGCTAATAAACTAGAAAATCTAGAAGAAATGGATAAATTCCCTGACAAATACACCCTCCCAAGACTAAACCAGGAAGAAGTTGAATCTCTGAATAGACCAATAACTGGCTCTGAAGTTGTGGCAATAATCAATAGCTTATCAACCAAAAAGAGTCCAGGACTTGATGGATTCACAGCCGAATTCTACCAGAGGTACAAGGAGGAACTGGTACCATTCCTTCTGAAACTATTCCAATCGATAGAAAAAGATGGAATCCTCCCTAACACATTTTATGAGGCCAGCATCATCCTGATACCAAAGCCTGGCAGAGACACAAGCAAAAAAGAGAATTTCAGACCAATATCCTTGATGAACATTGATGCAAAAATCCTCAATAAAATACTGGCAAACCAAATCCAGCAGCACATCAAAAAGCTTATACACCATGATCAAGTTGGCTTCATCCCTGGGATGCAAGGCTGGTTCAACATATGCAAATCAATAGATGTAATCCTGCATATAAACAGAACCAAAGACAAAAACCACATGATTATCTCAATAGATGCAGAAAAGGCCTTTGACAAAATTCAACAACCCTTCATGCTAAAAACTCTCAATAAATTAGGTATCCATGGGACATATCTCAAAATCATAAGAGCTGTCTATGACAAAAAACTGGAAGCATTCCCTTTGAAAACTGGCACAAGATAGGGATGCCCTCTCTCACCACTCCTATTCAACATAGTTTTGGAAGTTCTGGCCAGGGCAATCAGGCAGGAGAATCAAATAAAGGGTATTCCATTAGGAATAGAGGAAGTCAAATTGTCCCTGTTTGCAGATGATATGATTGTATATCTAGAAAACCCCATGGTCTCAGCCCAAAATCTCCTTAAGCTGATAAGCAACTTCAGCAAAGTCTCAGGATACAAAATCAATGTACAAAAATCACAAGCATTCTTGTACACCAATCACAGACAAACAGAGAGCCAAATCATGAGTGAACTCCCATTCACAATTGCTTCAAAGAGAATAAAATACCTAGGAAT
>NW_026668534.1:617-1202 GCF_009828535.3 Hylobates moloch | reverse complement strand
CAGTTTCTACAGAAAGTGTGTTTCAGAACTGCTCAATGAAAAGTAAGCTTCAACTCTGTTAGTTGAATGCACAGAAGAGAAAGAAGTTTCACAGAATGCTTCTGTGTAGTTTTAATTTGAAAATATTCCTTTTTCCACTATAGGCACCTTAGAGCTCTGAATGTCCACTTGCAATTTCTACAGAAAGAGTGTTTCAGAGCTGCTCAATCAAAAGTAATCTTCAACTCTGTTAGTTGAATACACAGAACAGGAAGAAGTTTCACAGAATGCTTCTGTGTAGGTTTTAAATGAAGATATTTCATTTTCCACTATAGTCCCCATAGCGCTGCGAATGTCCGCTTGCAGTTTCTACAGAAAGAGTGTTTCAGAAGTGCTCAATTGAAAGCAAGCTTCAACTCTCTTAGCTGAATTCGCAGAAAAGAAAAAAGTTTCACAGAATGCTTCTGTGTAGTTTTTATATGAAGATATTTCTTTTTCCACTATTGGCCCCACAGTGCTGCAAATGTCCCCTTGCAGTTTCTACAGAAAGAGTGTTTCAGGAACTGCTCAATCAAAAGCAACCTTCAACTCTCTTAGTAGAATTCA
>NW_026668534.1:0-607 GCF_009828535.3 Hylobates moloch | reverse complement strand
AGAGCTGCGAATGTCCCCTTGCAGTATTAACAGAAAGTGAGTTTCAGAACTCCTCAGTCATAAGTAATTGTCAAATCTGTTAGTTGAATGCACAGAAGAGAAAAAAGTTTCACAGAATGCTTTTGTGTAGTTTTAATTTGAAGATATTCCTTTTTCCACTATAGGCCCTTTAGCGCTCCGAATGTCCACTTGCAGTTTCTACAGAAACAGTGTTTCAGAACTGCTCAATCAAAAGTAAGCTTCAATTCTCTTAGTTGAATTCATAGAACAGCAAGAAGTTTAACAGAATGCTTCTGTGTAGTTTTTATATGACGTTATTTCTTTTTCCACTACAGGCCCCGTAGCGCTCCGAATGTCCCTTTGCAGTTTCTACAGATAGAGTGTTTCAGAACTGCTCAATCAAATGTAAGCTTCTATCCTCTTAGGTGAATGCACAGAACACAAAGAAGTTTCACAGAATGCTTCTGTGTAGTTTTAATGTGAAGACATTTCTTTTTCAACTGTAGGCCCCATTGAATTCCGAATGTCCCCTTGCAGTTTCTACAGAAAGAGTGTTTCACAACTGCTCAATCAAAAGTAAGCTTCAACTCTGTTAGTTCAATGCACA
>NW_026668533.1:0-1202 GCF_009828535.3 Hylobates moloch | reverse complement strand
TTCAATTCCATTCCATTCCAACTGAATCCACTCTACTCCACTACATTTGGTTCCACTCCAGTGCAGTCCATTCCTTTCTTCTCCATTTAAACCACTTCACTCCACTGCACTTTTTTCCATTCATTCCATTCCATTCCATTCCATTCCATTCCATTCCATTCCATTGCATTCCATTCCATTCCATTCTATTGCATTCCGTGGCATTTCATTCCATTCCATTCCATTCCATTCCATTCCATTCCATTCCATTCCATTGCATTCCATTCCATTCCATTCCATTCCGTTCCGTGGCATTTCATTCCATTCCATTCCATTCCATTCCATTCCATTCCATTCCGTTCCGTTCCATTGCATTCCATTGCATTCCATTCCATTGCATTCCATTCCATTCCATTCCATTCCATTCCATTCCATTCCATTCCATTGCATTCCGTTCCATTCCGTTCCGTTCCGTTCCATTGCATTCCATTCCATTCCATTGCATTCCATTCCATTTCATTACATTCCATTCCATTCCATTCCATTCCATTCCATTCCATTGCATTCCATTCCATTCCACTCCACTCCATTAGATTGCATTGCATTCCATTCCATTTCATTCCATTCCATTCCATTGCATTCCATTCCATTCCATTGCATTCCATTCCATTCCATTGCATTCCATTCCATTCCATTCCATTCCGTCCATTCCATTCCATTCCATTCCATTGCATTCCATTCCATTCCATTGCATTCCATTCCATTCCATTGCATTCCATTCCATTCCATTCCATTCCATTCCATTCCATTCCATTCCATTCCATTCCATTCCATTCCATTCCATTCCATTCCATTCCATTCCATTCCATTCCATTGCATTCCATTCCATTCCATTCCATTCCATTCCATTCCATTCCGTTCCGTGGCATTCCATTCCATTCCATTCCATTCCATTCCGTTCCATTCCATTCCGTTCCATTCCATTCCATTGCATTCCAATCCATTGCATTCCATTCCATTCCATTCCATTCCATTCCATTCCATTCCATTCCATTCCATTCCATTGCATTCCGTTCCGTTCCGTTCCGTTCCGTTCCATTGCATTCCATTCCATTCCATTGCATTCCATTCCATTTCATTCCATTCCATTCCATTCCATTCCATTCCATTCCATTGCATTCCATTCCATTGCATTGCATTCCATTCCACTCCATTCCATTCCA
>NW_026668532.1:0-1202 GCF_009828535.3 Hylobates moloch | reverse complement strand
GTGTGGCCACCATTCAGCCAGGGATTGGCATCATTTTTTTTTTTTTTGAGATGGAGTCTCGCTCTGTCGCAAAGATAGTGCAGTGGCGCTATCTCGGTTCATTGCAAGCTCCGCCTCCTGGGTTCATGCCATTCTCCTGCCTCAGCCTCTCCAAATAGCTGGGACTACAGGCGCCCACCACCACGCCTGGCTAATTTTTTTATATTTTTAGTACAGACAGGGTTTCACCGTGGTCTCGATATACCGACCTCGTAATCCGCCCGCGTCAGCCTCCCAAAGTGCTGGGATTCCAAGCGTGAGCCACCGCGCCCAGCCGGGATGGCATCTTTTGACTGACACTGAACATGGACATTCTGCCCAATGGGACAAACTACATGCAATGACAGTAGCCATGCAGGCTGCCCCTAACACTATATCTTGCTCCGTTTCCACCAAATCATGGGCCATTGACAACAACCCAGCCATCTCATCAGGAAAATAGCAACTGAGTGACTGAACTATTAAAGGATCCCCTGTGTAGGGAAAAGGACTATAGCAATAGCCTGCTTCCTGGACAGATAACTATATGTCACTCAATTAGATGCTGGGGCTACCATGGCGACCCTGGAGAGAAATTTATGTCATGTTTTTAGATACCCCATGAGACTTCACTCTGACCAAGAAACAACCTCACTGCCTAATCAACATGAAAATGGGCACATTCTCATGGAACATCATGGATGTTCCATGTAATTACCAACACCCAACACTGCCTGCTGTACCTGGATAAACACCTCGGGTATCCTAGAAATACAAGTAGAGGTGATCCTGATGCAGGCTCAATGGCGGCAGACAATAGGGCATCTGAAAGATCCCCCTTTCACCTCTTTAGCATCTTATTTTCTTGATGATGGGATCCTAGACTAGGTCACTGCTTTGGGGGGTCTTATCCTCCTGCCAGTGGTAGTAGCTTTCCTTGGACCAATGAAATGTACTCTCACTATGGCTTACTAATCTGCATTGAGATTGTGTAAGTCAAGTGCTTCAGCAATCTGAAAAGATACACCCCCACCTTCAGTTCAGGGGAAGTTGGTGGGCATATGAAATATGCTAACTTTGCTAAGGGGGATGTCTAGGTGGTGTGGTAACTGCAAGACAGTTCTCCAATGACCCTGGACTGACTTAGTTCTCTCCACTTGCTTGCTTATTTTAAGAGTTCTCAA
>NW_026668531.1:0-1202 GCF_009828535.3 Hylobates moloch | reverse complement strand
GGTATGTCCTAGGTTTTCTTCAAGGGTTGTTTTAGGTTTTACATGTATTTACAATGTATTTCGATGGAATTCAGTGTCAAACTGTCCCTATGTTCACCTTGAATGAAGGAGCTAGCAGAAGGCTTTGGTGGGCCAAGTTACTGCTGCAAAAAGCTATTTTGAAGAACATGGGGCATACAATGGTTATATGGAAAGTGGGCTAGTGATTTCTAACTGTGGTGGAGTACTTTAATAAAGAAAATGACAAACTCAAGGTTTTAAATCCTTAGCCAAAGGCACAGTTGGAGAACCATGACTTCCCTAATGTGGACATTATCACTTGTAGCTGCTGGCAGATGTAACCAAACAGAACTTGCAAGGTCTGATGCTATGGGTTGCTAAATTACAATATAAGTTGAATTCCAACCTCACCCAAGAGTCTTATATGAGAGTTAGGGCACCAATTTGGAAAGTGGGACCTCAAGAATGGAAATAGAGAAATTTGTGGAATTTGGACAACTTCAAGTTATCCATTCTCTCAAATACCACTGACCCTTCCTTTTAGCAAAGGTAGCATTTGCCACCCTCTTTCTCTCTTTGTAAATTATTTTAAAATAGAGATGGAGTCTTACTTTGTTTCCCAGGCTGAGATTGAACTCCTGGGCTCAAGCAATCCTCCTGCCTCAGCCTCCCAAAGTGCTGGGGTTATAGTCATGAGCCACCACACCCAGCTTGCCTCTCTCTTTGATAAGACTTTTGCTGCCTCACTTGAAGATTTTGTAATGTTTCTTTAAAAGGAGTTGTCCTATTCTAAAATTCATATGAAATCAAGAAAGAGCCCAAATAGCCAAAGCAATCCTAAGCAAAAAGAACAAACCTGGAGGCATCACATTACCCAGCTTCAAACTATACTACAGAGCTACAGTAACCAAAACAGCATGGTATTGGTACAAAAACAGACACATAGCCCAATGAAACAGAATAGCTAGGCTATAGATAAAGCTACACACCTACAACAATCTGATCTCCAAGAAAGTCAACAAAACAAGCAATAGGGAAAGGACTCCCTATTCAATAAATGGTGCTGGGATAACTGGCTAGCCATATGCAGAAGATTGAAACTGAACCACTTCCTTATGCTATATACAAAAATCAACTCCAGATGAATTAAAGACTTACATGTAAAACCTAAAACAACCCTTGAAGAAAACCTAGGACATACC
>NW_026668530.1:0-1202 GCF_009828535.3 Hylobates moloch | reverse complement strand
TCTATATAGACACAGTAACAGGCTGATCTCTCTTTCTTTTCCCCACACATTAGGGTCAGATGTGAGATCCAGAGTGGACACATCAAACACCCACGTAGACTGTGGAGTCCAACACCAAGATCCTCTCATGTCCCAAACACCTCAGGTCTTCCCCTGGTCCGGAAATCAAGCACAAATGAGCCCCTCCCAATGTTCTGGCACCACTGACCCCACAACCACTGTGACGAGTGGGATTTGGGACAACAGTCAGCAAAGGAAGAATCTGAGCCTCAGAGATGGTTCATTACCGCCAAAGGTCACGTAGGCAGTGGATGATAACCAGTCGTTGAATAAATATCAACTCCCTCCCTGACTCCCCAAATCAAAGCTCAAACATAAGTCATTGTTCCCAAAACGTTGAACAGGGATTGAGGTGCAGAGGGACGGCCAAGGATGCAACGGGCACCGAGGAGGCAGGAAAGACTCAGAGGTTTGTTCCCAGTGGGGTGGGGGTGGACACTGCAGCAAAATATTTTAAAAAGGGGGAAGTTGAGAGGGGACTATTTGGTTGAAAGAAAACCCATAATCCAGTGTCAAGAAAGAAGTCAACTTTTCTTCCCCTATTTCCCTGCATTTCTCCTCTGTGCTCACTGCTACACGCAGCTCAGCCTGGACGGCACAGCCACATGCGAGATGTGTCTCTGCTGATCTGAGTCTCCCTGCAGCATGGACCTGGGTCTTCCCTGAAGCATTTCCAGGGCTGGAGGGACAACTGCCATGGTAAGGACCCCGCAATGCTGTGCTGTTGGATGGGCTGAAGTGGGGAGGGAGACCTTGGGGGAGGCTGTGAGAAGGAAGGAGATGCCTCCGCTACCCTCATCAGGAAGGACAGACACAGGAAGGCACCAGTTTTATTTGCTGCTACGTCCCGGCTCTCAGTGGGATGAAAACAAACCAGACAGACAGTGGCTGGGGGTCAGGAAAGGGCCCATTACTGTCTGAAATGATGCAGAGGGCCTAGTGACTGCCCCCACCTCAGCCCTAAAGGAATGAGAGTCAGGCTCCTGGGAGGGCAGTTCCGCTTCCTGTGTGGCTGCAGATGACAAAACCCCACGACAAGAAGGACCCAGCCCCCAATTGTCCACACCCTGTGTGTCCTCTGTCCCGCCAGCACCGAGGGCTCATCCATCCGCAGAGCAGGGCAGTGGGAGGAGACGCCATGA
>NW_026668529.1:0-1202 GCF_009828535.3 Hylobates moloch | reverse complement strand
TCTTTATTTATGCAAGAAAGAACAAATTTCCTATTACTTTCCCTACCAAAGCAGTCTCTCATCACTTCCTGACTCTGAGAATTAAATTCTGTTTCCTTCAGATGTCCTTAGTTGATTGACTCACAAACAGGGAGTGTAACCAGGAAAATAGAATAAAACACCTGTTAGATTTGAATACATACTGAGAAATTTGTATCTTTGTCCCTGTCTGGAAACATTTAAAATGGAATGGGAACCACCTGAGAAGCACATATTGTCCACATCTTGGGATCATTTCCGAGCATGTTGCCTCTTCAACCAAACAATCAGCAACAGTGGAATATGCCGAGACCAGCTCAGTGAGGGAGACCCTAACCCAGCGGCAATACAGGAATTAAAGACACACACAGAAATATAGAGGTGTGAAGTGGGAAATCAGGGGTCTCACAGCCTTCAGAGCTGAGAGACCTGAACAGAGATTTACCTACATATTTATTAACAGCAAACCAGTCATTAGCATTGTTTCTATAGATATTAAATTAACTAAAAGTATACCTTATGGGCAACGAAGGGATGGGCCGAATTAAAGGAATAGGTTGGGCTAGTTAACTGCAGCAGGAGCATGTCCTTAAGGTACAGATAGCTCATGCTATTGTTTGTGGCTTAAGAATGCCTTTAAGCGATTTTCTGCCCTGGGTGAGCCAGGTGTTCCTTGCCCTCATTCCCGTAAACCTACAACCCTCCAGCTTGGGCATTAGGGCCATTATGAACATGTTTCAGTGCTGCAGAGGTTTGGTTTATGGCCAGTTTTGGGGCCAGTTTATGGCCAGATTTTGGGGGGCTTGCTCCCAACAGGAATATATACACACACACACATATATATATACACCCACACACACATACACATATATATAAGTATATATATATATACATACTTTGAGATATATATCTCTCAAAGATTATTTCTATAAACTATTTGATAATGATTTTCAGACATTATATCTTTTTAATCCCTAAATTCATCATTGGGTATTTCTTAAAACAAGATCAATTCCTTAACACAGAACAATATCAAATTCAGTAAACTTAACATTGATAAAATAGTATTATCTAATATACAATCTTTAAAAATTTAACTAATTGTATCAATACAATCTTCTATAGAAATTTCTCTCTCAAGCTAGGATCCATTTCACAGACACATATGAATCTAATTGTCTTGA
>NW_026668528.1:0-1203 GCF_009828535.3 Hylobates moloch | reverse complement strand
TTTGGCAGTATGCTTCTGTGTAGTTTTAATTTGAAGAAATTCCTTTTTCCACTATAGGCACATTAGCGCTCCGTATCTCCGCTTCTAGTTTCTATAGAAAGTGTGTTTCAAAACTCCTGAATCAAAAGTAAGATTCAACTCTGCTAGTTGAATCTACGGAACAGAAAGAAGTTTGCCACAATGCTTCTCTGTAGTTGTTATTTAAAGATATTCCTTATTCCAATATAGGCCCCTAAGTGCTCCGAATGTCCGCTTGCAGTTTCTACAGAAAGAGAGTTTCAGAACTTCTCAATCACAGGTAAGGTTCAACTCTGTTAGTGAAATACACAGAACATTAAGAAGTTTCGCAGAATGCTTATGTGTAGTTTTTATTTGAAGATATTCCTTTTTCCACTATAAGCCCTTAGGCGCTATGAATGTCCGCTTGCAGTTTCTATAGAAAGAGAGTTTCAGAACTTCTCAATCAAAAGTAAGGTTCAACTATGTTAGTAGAATGCACAGAACAGGGAGAAGTTTGGCAGAATGGTTCTGTGTAGTTTTTATTTGAAGATATTCCTTTTTCCACTCTAGGCCGCTTAGCGCTCCGAATGTCTGTTTCCAGTTTCTACAGAAAGTGTGTTTCAAAACTCCTCAATCAAAAGTAAGGTTCAACTCTGCTAGTTGAATGCACAGAACAGAAAGAAGTTTGGCAGAATGCTTCTGTGTAGTTTTTATTTCAAGATATTCCTTTTTTCACTTGTAGGCCCATTAGCGCTCCGAATATCCGCTTACAGTTTCCACAGAAAGAGAGTTTGTGTACTTCTCATCCAAAAGTAAGGTTCAACTCTTTTAGATGAATGCACAGAACCTAAAGAATTTTGGCAGAATGCTTCTGTGTAGTTTTTATTTGAAGATATTCCTTTTTCCACTGTAGGCCCCTTAGCGCTGCGAATCTCCGCTTCCAGTTTCTACAGAAAGTGTGTGTCAAAACTCTTCAATCAAAAGTAAGGTTCAAGTCTGTTAGTGGACTGCACAGAACAGAAAGAAGTTTGGCAGAATGCTTCTGTATGGTTTTTATTTGAAGATATTCTTTTACCACTACAGGCCCCTTAGCGCTCCGAATTTCCGCTTGCAGTTTCCACAGAAAGAGAGTTTCAGAACTTCTCAATCAAAAGTAAAGTTCAACTCTGTTAGTTGTATGCAGAGAACAGAAAGAAGTTTGGC
>NW_026668527.1:0-1203 GCF_009828535.3 Hylobates moloch | reverse complement strand
AGAGTTTCAGAACTCCTCAATCAAAAGTGGGCTTCAAATCTGTTTGTTTAATGCACAGAACAGGAAGAAGTTTCACAGAATGCTTCTGTGTAGCTTTATTTGAGAACATTCCTTTTTCCACTATAAGACCTTTAGCGCTCAGAATGTCCACTTGCAGTTTATACAGAAAGAGTGTTTCCGAACTGTTCAATCAAAAGTAAGCTTCAACTCTGTTAGTTGAATGCACAGAACAGAAAGAAGTTTCACACCATGCTTCTGTGTAGTTTTTATTTGAAGTCATTCCTTTTTCCACTATAAGCCCTTTAGCGCTCAGAATGTCCACTTGCAATTTCTACAGAAAGAGTGTTTCAGAACTGCTCTATCAAAAGTAAGCTTCAACTCTGTTAGTTCAATGCACAGAACAGAAAGAAGTTTCACAGAATGCGTCTGTGCAGTTCTTATTGCAAGATATTCCCTTTTCCACTATAGGCCATTTAGCGGTCTGAATGTTCCCTTGCAGTTACTACAGAAAGAGTGTTTCAGAAGTGCTCAATCAAAAGTAGGCTTAAACTCTGTTACTTGAATGCACAGAACAGAAAGAAGTTTCACAGAATGCTTCTGTGTAGTTTTTATTTGAAGACATTTCTATTTCCACTTTAAGCCCTTTAGCGCTCAGAATGTCCACTTGCAGTTTCTACAGAAAGAGCGTTTCAGAACTGCTCTATCAACAGTATGCTTCAACTCTCTTAGTTGAACGCACAGAACTGAAAAAAGTTTCACAGAATGCTTCTGTGTAGTTTTTATTTGAAGATATTCCTTTTCCACAATAGGCCCCTTAGTGCTGCTCATGTCCCATGGAAGTTTCTACATAAAGAGTGTTTCAGTACTGCTCTATCAAAAGTAAGCTTCAAATCTGTTAGTTGAATGCACAGAACAGAATGAAGTTTCACAGAAGGCTTCTGTGTAGTTTTTATTTGAAGATATTCGTTTTTCCACTCTAGGCCCCTTAGTGCTCCGAATGTTCCCATGCAGTTTCTACAGAAACAGTGTTTCAGAACTGCTCAATCAAAAGTAAGCTCCAACTCCGTTAGTTGAATGCACAGAACAGAAAGAAGTTACACAGAATGCCTCCGTGTAGTTTTTATTTGAAGATATTCCTTTTTCCACTGTAAGCCCCATAGCGCTCAGAATGTCTACTTGCAGTTTCTACAGAAAGAGCGTTTC
>NW_026668526.1:0-1203 GCF_009828535.3 Hylobates moloch | reverse complement strand
ATGGAATGGAATGGAATGGAAGGGAAAGCAAAGGAAAGGAAAGGAATTGAATGGAATTGAATGGAATGGAATGGAGAGAAATTGTATGGAATGGAATGGGATGGAGTGAATTGCAGTGGAGTGGAACTGAGTGCAGTGGGGTCATTGTAGTGGTGTGGAATGGAGTGTAATGGAATGGGATGGAATGGAACGTTATATAGTGGAGAGTACGGGAGGTGATAGGAGTGGTGTGTAATGGAGGGGAATGGAAAAGGATGAAATGGAATGGAATGGAGTAGAATAGAATAGAATGTAGTGGAGTGGAGTGGAATGGACTGGAATGGAATGAGATGGAATGGAATGGACTGGAATGGCATGGAATGGAATGGAATGGAATGGAACGGATTGCAATGGAGTGGATTGGAGTGGAATAGAGTGGAGTGGAATGGATTTGAATTCAATTGGATGGAATGGAATCGAGTGGAGGGCAGTCGAGTGATGTAGAATGGAGTGCAATGGAATTGAAGGGAATGGAATGGAGTGGTCAGGAATGGAATGGAATGGTATGGAATGGAATCGAATGGTATGGAATGGAATGGAGTGGAATGGAATGGAGGAAAATGGTATCGAATTGAATGGAATGGAGTGAATTAGAGTGGAGTGGAGATGAGTGTAGTGGGGTCAGAGGTGAGGAGTGGAATGGAGTGTAACGGAATGGGATGGAATGGAACTTTATGTACTGGAATGTAGTAGAGGTGACTGTAGTGATGCGTAATGGAGTGGATTGGAATGGGATGGCATGGAATGGAATGGAGTGGAGTAGAGTAGAGTGGAGTAAAGTGGAATGGAAGGCAATGCAATGGGTTTGAATGGAATGGACTGGAATGGAGTGGAATGGAGGGAAAAGGTATGGAATGGAATGGAATGTAGTGAATCGGAGTGGAGTGGAGATGAATGTAGTGAGGTCAGTGGGCTGGAGTGGAATGGAGTGTATGCAATGGGATTTAACAGAACGTTATGTAGTAGAGTGCAGGGGAGCTGAGTGGAGTGGTGTTGAATGGAGTCTAATGGAATGGGATGGAATGGAGTGCAATGGAGTGGAGTGGAGTGGAGTGGAGTGGAGTTTAGTGGAATGGAATGGAATGCATTGCAATGGAATGGAATAGAATGGCGTGGTTTGGAGTGGAATGGACTGGAACGCAATGGGATGGAGTGGAATAGAAC
>NW_026668525.1:0-1203 GCF_009828535.3 Hylobates moloch | reverse complement strand
CCTGGCTAACACAGTGAAACCCCGTCTCTACTAAAAATACAAAAAAGTAGCTGGGCGTGGTGGCACGTGCCTTTAGTACCAGCTACTAGGGAGGCTGAGGCAGGAGAATTGCTTGAACCCGGGAGGCGGAGGTTGCAGTGAGCCAAGATTGTGCCACTACACACCAGCCTGGGCGACGGAGCAAGACTCTGTCTCAAAAAAAAAAAAAAAAAGAAATCAAGAACTCAACTCCTTTCACAACAGCTGTGAAAATAAAATAAAATAAAACAAAATACAGTACAATACAATACTTAGGAATATGCCTAACCCAAAAGGTGAAAGACCTCTACAAGGAAAACTACAAAACACTGCTGAAAGAAATCACAGATGAAAAAAACAAATGGAAACATATTCCATGCTCAGGGATAGCTAGAATCAATATTATGAAAATGACCACACTGCCAAAAGCAATCTACAAGTTCAATGCAATTCCCATTTCACCATCATCATTCTTTACAGAACTAGAAAAAAACAATCCAAAATTCATATGGAACTGAAAGCGAGCCTGCATGGCCAAAGCAAGACTAAGCAAAAAGAACAAATCTGGAGACATCACATTACCCAACTTCAAACTATACTATAAGGACTATGAGGTCACCAAAACAGTATTGTATTGGCATAAAAACATGTACATGGACCAATGGCACAGAACAGAGAACCCAGAAATAAAACCAAATACTGACAGTCAGCTGATCTTCGAAAAAGCAAACAAAAACATAAGGTGGGGAAAGGACACCCTATTCAACAAATGGTGCTGAGATAACTGGCAAGCCACAAGTAGGAGAATGAAACTGGATCCTCATCTCTCATCATACAAAAATCAACTCAAGGTGAATCGGAGACTTAAATCTAAGACCTAAACCCATAAAAATTCTAGAAGATAACATCAGAAAAACTCTTCTAGACATTGGTATAGGCAAAGACTTCATGAACTGAAAGAACGTAAAAGCAAATGCAACAAAAACAAAGATAAATAGATGGGACTTAAAAACTTCTGCACCACAAAAGAATCAGCAGAGTTAATAGACAACCTACAGAGTTGGAGAAAACTTTCCTAAACTGTGCATCTGACAAAGGGCTAATATAACCTATAACAAGTTCAAACAAATCAGCAAGAAAAAAAATCCCATAAAAAAGTGAAAAGTGGGCTAAGGACATGAATAG
>NW_026668524.1:0-1203 GCF_009828535.3 Hylobates moloch | reverse complement strand
TTGCAAAAATTTTCTCCCATTCTGTAGGTTGCCTGTTCACTCTGATGGTAGTTTCTTTTGCTGTGCAGAAGCTCTTTAGTTTAATGAGATCCCATTTGTCAATTTTGGCTTTTGTTGCCATTGCTTTTGGTGTTTTAGACATGAAGTCCTTGCCCACGCCTATGGCCTGAATGGTATTGCTTAGGTTTTCTTGTAGGATTTTAATGGTTTTAGGTCTAACATTTAAGTCTTTAATCCATCTTGAATTAATTTTTGTATAAGGTGTAAGGAAGGGATCCAGTTGCAGCTTTCTACATATGGCTAGCCAGTTTTCCCAGCACCATTTATTAAATAGGGAATCCTTTCCCCATTTCTTGTTTTTGTCAGGTTTGTCAAAGATCAAATAGTTGTAGATATGCGGCATCATTTCTGAGGGCTCTGTTCTGTTCCATTGATCTATATCTCTGTTGTGGTACCAGTACCATGCTGTTTTGGTTACTGTAGCCTTGTAGTATAGTTTGAAGTCAGGTAGCGTGATGCCTCCAGCTTTGTTCTTTTGGCTTAGGATTGACTTGGCAATGCGGGCTCTTTTTTGGTTCCATATGAACTTTAAAGTAGTTTTTTTCAATTCTGTGAAGAAAGTCATTGGTAGCTTGATGGGGATGGCATTGAATCTATAAATTACTTTGGGCAGTATGGCCATTTTCACGATATTGATTCTTCCAACCCATGAGCATGGAATGTTCTTCCATTTGTTTGTATCCTCTTTGATTTCATTGAGCAGTGGTTTGTAGTTCTCCTTGAAGAGGTCCTTCACATCCCTTGTAAGTTGGATTCCTAGGTATTTTATTCTCTTTGAAGCAATTGTGAATGGGAGTTCACTCATGATTTGGCTCTCTGTTTGTCTGTGATTGGTGTACAAGAATGCTTGTGATTTTTGTACATTGATTTTGTATCCTGAGACTTTGCTGAAGTTGCTAATCAGCTTAAGGAGATTTTGGGCTGAGACAATGGGATTTTCTAGATATACAATCATGTCATCTGCAAACAGGGACAGTTTGACTTCCTCTTTTCCTAATTGAATACCCTTTATTTCCTTCTCCTGCCTGATTGCTCTGGCCAGAACTTCCAGCACTATGTTGAATAGGAGCGGTGAGAGAGGGCATCCCTGTCTTGTGCCAGTTTTCAGAGGGAATGCTTCCAGTTTTTGCCCATTCAGTATGA
>NW_026668523.1:0-1203 GCF_009828535.3 Hylobates moloch | reverse complement strand
CTGTGTAGTTTTTATTTGAAGATATTCCTTTTTCCACTATAGGCCCCATATAGCTCCGAAGGTCCCCTTCCAGTTTCTACAGAAAGAGAGTTTCAGAACTGTTCAATCAAAAGATAGCTTCAACTCTGTTACTTGAATGCACAGAACAGAAAGCAGTTTCACAGGATGCTTCTGTGCAGTTTCTATTTGAAGAAATTCCTTTTTCCCCTAGAGGCCATTTAGCGATCCGAATGTTCCCTTGCAGTTTCTACAGAAAGAGAGTTTCAGAACTCCTCAATCAAAAGTAGGCTTCAAATCTGTTTGTTTAATGCACAGAACAGGAAGAAGTTTCACAGAATGCTTCTGTGTAGTTTTTATTTGAGGACATTCCTTTTTCCACTATAAGACCTTTAGCGCTCAGAATGTCCACTTGCAGTTTATACAGAAAGAGGGTTTCAGAACTGCTATATCAAAAGTAAGCTTCAACTCTGTTAGTTGAATGCACAGAACAGAAAGAAGTTTCACAGAATGCTTCTGTGTAGTTTTTATTGGAAGATATTCCTTTTTCCACTATAGGACCCTTAGCGCTCTGAATGTCCCTTTCCAGTTTCTACAGAAGGAGAGTTTCAGAACTGCTCTATCAAAAGTAAGCTTCAACTCTGTTAGTTGAATGCACAGAACAGAAAGAAGTTTCACACCATGCTTCTGTGTAGTTTTTATTTGAAGACATTCCTTTTTCCACTATAAGCCCTTTAGCGCTCAGAATGTCCACTTGCAGTTTCTACAGAAAGAGTGTTTCAGAACTGCTCTATCAAAAGTAAGCTTCAACTCTGTTAGTTCAATGCACAGAACAGAAAGAAGTTTCACAGAATGCGTCTGTGCAGTTTTTATTGGAAGATATTCCTTTTTCCACTATAGGCCATTTAGCCCTCTGAAGGTTCCCTTGCAGTTACTACAGAAAGAGTGTTTCAGAAGTGCTCAATCAAAAGTAGGCGTAAACTCTGTTACTTGAATGCACAGAACAGAAAGTAGTTTCACAGAATGCTTCTGTGTAGTTTTTATTTGAAGACATTCCTATTTCCACTTTAAGCCCTTTAGCGCTCAGAATGTCCACTTGCAGTTTCTACAGAAAGAGCGTTTAAGAACTGCTCTATCAACAGTATGCTTCAACTCTCTTAGTTGAATGCACAGAACTGAAAGAAGTTTCACAGAATGCTTCTGTGT
>NW_026668522.1:0-1203 GCF_009828535.3 Hylobates moloch | reverse complement strand
CTCAGACACAGGCAGATCCAGATCCTACCTCCTCAGATATGGGGAGACACAGATCCTCATACCAGGGCCAGATCTTATATCTTCACACATTGACAGACCCAGATCTTCATGCCTGTAACAGATTCCTACCTCTTCAGACATGGAGAGACCCAGATCCTCATACCTGTACTAGATTCCTACCTCCTCAGATATTGAAAGACTCAGATCCTCAAACCAGGGCCAGATCCTACCTCCTCAGACACGGACAGACCCATATCCTCAAACTTGTACCAGATCCTACCTGCTCAGACATAGATAGACTCAGATCCTCAAACCAGGGCCAGATCCTACCTCCTCAGACACGGACAGACCCATATCCTCAAACTTGTACCAGATCCTACCTGCTCAGACATAGAGAGACCCAGATCCTCACACCTGTACCAGATCCTACCTCCTCAGACACTGACAGACTCAGATCCTCACACCAGCACCAGATCCTGCTTCCTCAGACACTGACAGATCCAGATCCTTAAACCGGCACCCAGATCCTACCTCCTCAGATACTGATAGACTCAGATCCTCATAATCCTCCTATCAGGGCCAGATCCTACCTTCTCAGACATGGGCAACCCAGAGCCTCATACGGGGGCCAGGTCCTACCTCCTAAAACACTGACAGACCCAGATCCTCATACCTTTACCTGCACTCAGATCCTAACTCCTCAGATACTGACAGACCTAAATCCTCATAAGCCTTATACCGGGGCCAGACAGACCTTCTCAGACAGACCCAGATCCTCATACCACAGCCAGATCCTACCTCCTCAATGACAGACCCAGATCCTCATACCTGTACCAGATCCTACTTCCTCAGACATGGAAAGACCTAGATCCTTATACCAGGGCCAGATCTTACCTCCTAAGACACTGACAGATCCAGATCCTTATACCCGCACCCGGATCCTACCTCCTCAGATACTGACACACCCAGATCCTCATAATCCTAATGGGCCAGATCCTACCTTCTCAGACATGGACAGACCCGCATATCCATAACAGGGCCAGATCCTACGTCCTGACACTGACAGACCCAGATCCTCATACCTGTACCAGATTCAACCCCTCAGAGATGCAGAGACCCGCATCCTCATACGAGGGCCAGATTCCTACCTCCTCAGATATTGACAGACCCAGATCCTCATACCAGGGCCAGATCCTACCTTCT
>NW_026668521.1:0-1203 GCF_009828535.3 Hylobates moloch | reverse complement strand
TACAAGGAACTCACCCTTACTAGAATCCAAGGCATTTGTGGGAAGAAGAATTCATACACTGAGCACCAAATACATCAAGTATGTTTTGTTTGACATCGAGAGGAGTGTAACTACTTTCTTGTAGTTTATCAAAATCCCATAATAAGGTTAAGCAGGTAGGAATATAGGCACATTTCCATTTCAGAAAGCATTTTGGCCTAGATAGAATAGAAGGATATCACCCCAGGAAGAGAACAGAACTAATATTGTGTGTGTGTGTGTGTGTGTGTGTGTGTGTGTGTGTGTGTGAGACAGGGTCTCACTCTGTCACCCAGGCTAGAGTCAGTGGCACAATCCCTGCTCAATGCAACTTCAGCCTCCTGGGCTCAGGCAATCGTCCAGCCTAAGACTTAGCTGAGGTTACAGGCATGCACCCTCATGCCTGTCTAGTTTTTGTATTTTTTGTGGAGATGGAGTTTCACCATGTTGCCTAGCCTGGTCTCGAACTTCTCAGCTTGACCGGTCAAGCCACCTCGGCCTCCCAAAGTGCTGAGATTACAGGCATGAGCCACCATGCCAGGCCCCACAATCTTTTCTCATGACAACTGCTGTCACTTAGACTTTACTATCAGAAAAGTTAAGACTATCCTCATCCTTTGGGTTTCAGCTTAGATGTCATTTCTTTTAGGAAGACTTTTAGGATGACTGTCCCTTCCTTTGTATCAACTACTAGACCATGAGCTCCTTAAGGACTTAGTCTTGGGTTTTTTTACACTTTTTTTGTTACAAATTTTACTTTAATTTTTGGGATACATGTGCAGAACTTGCAGGTTTGTTACAATTTTGGCTCCAATCTCTACCAGTAAGGAGAGTCCATAGCAGACACTTATTTTGTGAGTAATTAGAGTAGCGCACATAAGAGACCCTCTGAGACATTCTGTGCTTTGAAAAGAAGAGCTGCACTGCACACTAGGATTTCCACAATGCCTTTGTTATGGGGTTTGGCCGAGCACGCCCACAGGCTTTTTGTGATGTCATTGATAGAGGGTTGGACAGTATGGTAGATGTAGGACAGTGTGCATATTATTATTCAAAAAAGTGGACCAAAGCCTGCACAATACTTGAAAGCTTTGTCAACTTTCAATCAACTCTGCCAGCATGCAAGAAGCATGCCCCCAAATATTGTATGTAATTTGGTGGCTTAGGAAGATACTTTGGCAACAT
>NW_026668520.1:0-1203 GCF_009828535.3 Hylobates moloch | reverse complement strand
TCCAGCAGAGGGAGCAGCAGAAAACAATGCACTTTGTGGACCCAATTGAGAGTTCCATCCTCCCGGAGATACTGAGGTGAAGCTTCATGGCCTGGAAGCCACTGGGGAGACAGGTGGTGCTGAGGGAAACCCCTCTGGCCACTCTGTGTATAGATAGAAGACAAGTTTAATCCAGCCTCGTCCAGGAAGGATTTCATTCCAAAAGCTGCCGTTGTCTGGGGGATTCCTTTAGCGAAAAGAACCAGGTTGTTCGCTAAGCACAGCCGGCTGAGAATCAGGTCTCTGGGTCTCAATATCTGTGAAGTGATAAAAGTAAAGCTTAAAAAGTAAAGGAGTGAAGAATTTCCAAGGATTCCAGCAGCAATCTGAGTGAGAAAGGCAATACCCTAATTTAAGGTAACAGAAACCGATCCATGCATTATAAAAACGGTATCACATTTCCTCAAAATGTTAAAAATTGAACTACAAGACATGAGATTTCAACTTCTGGATAATTATCCAAAAGAACTCAAATCAAGATCTAGAAGAGATATCCGCACTGATGAATTCACTGCACCAGTATTCACAATAGCCGAGGTAAATAAATGACATAAATGCCCATTGATGGAGGAACAGATTAAGATAACATAGTATAATAAATATAAAGTTTTATTCAGTCTTTAAAAAGAAGAAAATCAAATCATTTGTGATAGCAGGATTGGACCCAAATGACATTATGCTAAGTGAAATGAGTCCAGCTCTTAATAGATAAATATCTTATAATCTCACATAATTGTGGAATCTAAAATAGTAAAATTCATCGAAGCTGAGAGTAGAATGGTGGTTAGCAGGGGCTGGAAATGGGAAAAATGAGATGTTGTCAAAGAGTGCAAAGTTTCAATTCTCCGAGGTGAATAATTCTGGAAAACTAATGTATGGAATGAAAACTATAGGTAACAATACTATACTGTACACTTAAAATTAGCTGAGAGTAGATCCTAAGTATTTTCACTGCACACACGCACGCACACCGAAATAATAACTGAGGTGATTAATATATTAATTATCTTGATGTTGGAATTTGATTTTATTTGATTCAGAGGAAGCTAGAGAAGTAAAAAAGAAAATTGGGTTATTCTCACTGCATCCATAAAATGCCTTTTCTTACAAGTCACCGCAGTTTGGTCCTGATTTGGCACAAGATATGCTTTATCCACTGATGTG
>NW_026668519.1:0-1203 GCF_009828535.3 Hylobates moloch | reverse complement strand
CATCTTGAATTAATTTTTGTATAAGGTGTAAGGAAGGGATCCAGTTTCAGCTTTCTACATATGGCTACCCAGTTTTCCCAGCACCATTTATTAAATAGGGAATCCTTTCCCCATTGCTTGTTTTTGTCAGGTTTGTCAAAGATCAGATAGTTGTAGATATACGGCATTATTTATGAGGGATCTGTTCTGCTCCATTGGTCTATATCTCTGTTTTGGAACCAGTGCCATGCTGTTTTGGTTACGGTAGCCTTGTAGTATAGTTTGAAGTCAGGTAGCGAGATGCTACCAGCTTTGTTCTTTTGGCTTCGGATTGATTTGGCAATGCGGGCTCTTTTTTGGTTCCATATGTGCTTTAAAGTAGTTTTATTACAATTCTGTGAAGAAAGTCATTGGTAGCTTGATGGGGATGGCATTGAATCTATAAATTACCTTGAGCAGTATGGCCATTTTCACAATATTTATTCTTCCAACCCATGAGCATGGAATGTTCTTCCATTTGTTTGTATCCTCTTTTATTTCATTGAGCAGTGGTTTATAGTTCTCTTTGAAGAGGTCCTTGACATCCCTTGTAGTTGGATTCCTAGGTATTTTATTCTCTTTGAAGCAATTGTGAATGGGAGTTCACTCATGGTTTGGCTCTGTTTGTCAGTTATTGGTGTATAAGAATGCTTGTGATTTTTGCACATTGATTTTGTATCCTGAGATTTTGCTGAAGTTGCTTATCAGCTTAAGGAGATTTTGGGCTGAGATGATGGGGTTTTTTAGATATACCATCGTGTCATCTGCAAACAGGGACAATTTGACTTCCTCTTTTCCTAATTGAATGCCCTTTATTTCCTTCCCCTGCCTGATTGCCGTGGCCAGAACTTCCAACACTATGTTGAATAGGAGTGGTGAGAGAGGGCATCCCTGTCTTGTGCCAGTTTTCAAAGGGAATGCTTCTAGTTTTTGCCCATTCAGTATGATATTGACTGTGGGTTTGTCATAGATAGCTCTTATTATTTTGAGATATGTCCCATCAATACCTAATTTATTGAGAGTTTTTAGCAAGAAGGGTTATTGAATTTTGTCAAAGGCCTTTTCTGCATCTATTGAGATAATCATGTGGTTTTTGTCTTTGGTTCTGTTTATATGCTGGATTACATTTATTGATTTTTGTATGTTGAACCAGCCTTGCAACCAAAGGGATGAAGCCCACTTGAT
>NW_026668518.1:0-1203 GCF_009828535.3 Hylobates moloch | reverse complement strand
CTCTTTCCTTTCTTCTCTCCCTTCTCTTCCCTTCCCTATTTTTAAACCCAGGTTTGGTATTTTCCTGGGGTGATGGTGACTTTGGAAAATTGGGCCGGGGCAGAAGTGAAGGCTGTAACATTCCCCAGAACATTGAGAGACTAAATGGACAGGGGGTGTGCCAGATTGAGTGTGGAGCTCAACTCCTACTGGCGCTCACCAAGTCTGGAGCGGTGTGGACATGGTACATAAACGCCCGCCCTGTCACAGTGTGCGTGCTTGTGCATGCTCATGCAGGGAACCTGGGCCTTGCCCCAGGACCACCCCGGCATGATTGTGACCTGTCATATTTTTACTTATGCATGCATCTTTGTCCTTTAAAGGATATTGAGTTGGGATTAGTGACAATAGTACAAGAAGAAATTTCCTATTGTAACTGGGTCATTTTGAAAATACTAGAAAAATTTTAGGCCACTTACCATTCCTGCTTGGGTGAGATTTATAGGAAGGGTTTCTTCTGCTGAAGCCTAAGGATAAAATGGGAACAAAATAGCCTTCTGAATCCTTTGATCCTGAAAAAATTAACATGTATTTCTTGTAAAAGCTTATTATATTAATGTACAAAAGAGCAGGTGTCCAGACTGGCCTTGGATGGTGTGTCAGGCCTTGCTGCCTCTGGTCATAACATTGGCACTATTTATTTATTTGTTTATTTTTTTGAGATGGAGTCTCGCTCTGTCGCCCAGGCTGGAGTGCAGTGGCACCATCTCTGCACACTGCAAGCTCCACCTCCCGGGTTCACGCCATTCTCCTGCCTCAACCTCTCCAAGTAGCTGGGACTAGAGGCGCCTGCCACCACGCCTGGCTAATTTTTTGTATTTTTAGTAGAGATGGGGTTTCACCGTGGTCTCGATCTCCTGACCTCATGATCTACCCGCCTCAGCCTCCCAAAGTGCTGGGATTACAAGCATGAGCCACTGCACCTGGCCTGGCACTATTTATTTATTTGTTTATTTATTTATTTATTTATTTGAGATGGAGTCTCACACTATCGCCCAGGCTGGAATGCAGTGGCACAATCTCAGCTCACTGCAAGCTCCGCCTCCCGGGTTCACGCCATTCTCCGGCCTCAGCCTCCTGAGTAGCTGGGACTACAGGCGCCCGCCACTGCGCCCGGCTAATTTTTTGTATTTTTAGTAGAGACGGGGTTTCACCATGGTCTGG
>NW_026668517.1:0-1203 GCF_009828535.3 Hylobates moloch | reverse complement strand
GTTATATAATACGTATTATATAACAGTTATATAATAGGTATTATATAACAGTTATATAGTAGGTATTATATAACAGTTACATAACAATTATATAATAGGCATTATATAACAGTTATATAACAGGCATTATATAACAGTTATATAATAGGTATTATATAAGAGTTATGTTACAGTTATATAACAGGTATTATATAACAATTATATAACGGGTATTATATAACAGTTATGTAACGGGTATTATATAACAGTTATATAATAGGTATTATATAACTGTTATATAACAGTTATATAAGAGGTATTATATAACTGTTATATAATAAGTATTATATAACAGTTATATAGCAGTTATATAATAGGTATTATATAACAGTTACACAACAGTTAAATAATAGGCATTATATAACAGTTATATAATAGACATTATATAACAGTTATGTAGCAGTTATATAACAGGTATTATATAACAGTTATATGACAGGTATTATATAACAGTTATATAACGGGTATTATATAACAGTTACATAACAGTTATATAAGAGGTATTATATAACAGTTATATAAGAGGTGTTATATAACTGTTATATAATAGGTATATAACTGTTATATAGCAGTTATATAATAGATATTATATAACAGTTATATAATAGCTATTACATAGCAGTTATATAATAGTTATTATATAACAGTTACATAACAGTTACATAATACGTATTATATAACAGTTATATAGTAGGTATTATATAACAGTTATGTAACAGTTATATAACAGGTATTATGTAACAGTTATATAGCAGGTATTATATAACAGTTATATAGCAGGTATTATATAACAGTTATATAACGGGTATTATATAACACTTATATAACGGGTATTATATAACAGTTACATAACAGTTATATAAGAGGTATTATATAACTGTTATATAAGAGGTATTATATAACTGTTATATAGCAGTTATATAATAGGTATTATATAACAGTTATATAGCAGTTATATAATAGGTATTATATAACAGTTATATAATAGGCATTATATAACAGTTATATAATAGGTATTACATAACAGTCATATAATAGGTATTACATAACAGTCATATAACAGTTATATAACAGGTATTATATAACGGTTATATAACGGGTATTATATAACAGTTACATAACAGTTATATAATAGGTATTATATAACAGTTATATAATAGGTAT
>NW_026668516.1:0-1203 GCF_009828535.3 Hylobates moloch | reverse complement strand
CATGGACATGAGGGTAGGCTGTGGGGTAGCAATAAGACCAATCTAGAAGTGACTGCATCATGTGCACCAGGGAGGTTGAGGCCTGAGCCATGGCAGGCAAAAAACACAAAGAAGAGGGCTGATCAAGTATATGGTTAGGATCCTACGTAGAGAAGATGAACGGTCCACCCATTGTGCTGGTGCGAATAAGGAAGACTAATCTAGGATAAGCCTCGGTTTTCTGACTTTAGTAATTAAGTGGATTAAAATGCCAGTTTCATAGACAGAAAACAAACAAACAAAAAGGATCCAAATAGGGAGATGTAAGGCAATGACGCATCTAGTTTTGCCATGTTGATTTCCATGTGTGGATCTGCAGGGAGATGTCTAGCAGACTATAGCTGGGTAAGAGTCTAAAGTCCAGCAGCAATGCCAGTCTTGGAGATTTACGTTTGGGAACCAACCACATAGGGAGGTGAGCATTAAAATAATGACTGTGTGAGATAACAAAAAAAATAAATCAACAGACCAGAAGGAAACCCTTAGGGGAATGCAAACATTTAAAAGTTGGCAGAGGAGAAAGTCCCTGTAAAACAGAACAAAAAGCAATGCTCAGAGATATAGGAGGAGAATCATGAGAGATGTCAAAGAAGCAGAGAATTTGGAAAGGTCTGGATAAGAAACAGTGTCAAATGAAAAGCCCAGTTAGAATAACACTGGGAGTGTCCAGTGTCTTTGACAATTTGGAGGTGATGCTTTTGAAAGCAGTTTGAGTTGAGTGGTAAGGTCAGAAGCCAGGCAGCAGTGAGTGTAGAAGTGAGGAAGTAAAGACTCCAAGTATTTATCATTACAAAATAGGTGTTATTTTCAAGAAGCTTGGCTGAGAAGTAAAGGAGAGGTCAAGACAGCCTTGCTCCTCGATAGGTGGGTTTTGATGTATTTATAGGCTGAGGGCAGTGAGCTACTAAAAGGAAAGAGAGTTAATTTATAGAAGAAAGGAAACTGTGCATGGAGCAAGGTCCCAAAGGGGAAAGGAGATAATGAATGAAAGCTGATATGAGGGTAGGGAGAAGAGTGTGTGTGTGTGTGTGTGTGTGTGTGGTGTGTGTGGGTGTGTGTGGTTTGTGTGGGTGTGTGTGGTGTGTGTGGGGGGGATGTGGTGTCTGTGTGTAGGGGATGTATGCGTGTGGTGTGTGTGGTGTGTGTGGTGTGTGTGTATGTGTG
>NW_026668515.1:607-1203 GCF_009828535.3 Hylobates moloch | reverse complement strand
ATCCGTGCATACAACTAGCAGAGTTGAACCTTACTTTTGATTGAGGAGCTTTGAAACACTCTTTCTGTAGAAACTGCAAGTGGACATTCGCAGCACTAAAGGGCTTATAGTGGTAAAAGGAATATCTTGAAATAAAAACTACACAGAATCATTCTGCCAAACGTCGTTCTGTTCTGTGCATTCAAATAACAGAGATGAACCTCACTGTTGATTGAGAAGTTCTGAAACACTCTTTCTGTAGAAACTGAAATCGGACATTTGGAGCACTGAGGGGCCTATATTGGAAAAAGGAACATCTTCAAATTAAAAGTACACAGAAGCATTCTGTGAAACCTCGTTCGGATCTGGTTATCCAAATAGCAGTGTTGAACATTACTTTTGATTGAGGAGTTTTGAAACACTCTTTCTGTAGAAACTGCAAGGGGACATTCGGAGCACTAAGGGGCTTATTGTGGTAAAAGGTATATCTTGAAATAAAAACTACACAGAATCATTCTGCCAAACATCTTTCTCTTTCGTACATTCAACTAACAGAGTTGAACTTTACTCTTGATTGAGAAGTTGTGAAACTCTCTTTCTGTGGAAACAGCAAGCGG
>NW_026668515.1:0-597 GCF_009828535.3 Hylobates moloch | reverse complement strand
ATCCGTGCATACAACTAGCAGAGTTGAACCTTACTTTTGATTGAGGAGCTTTGAAACACTCTTTCTGTAGAAACTGCAAGTGGACATTCGCAGCACTAAAGGGCTTATAGTGGTAAAAGGAATATCTTGAAATAAAAACTACACAGAATCATTCTGCCAAACGTCTTTCTGTTCTGTGCATTCAAATAACAGAGATGAACCTCACTGTTGATTGAGAAGTTCTGAAACACTCTTTCTGTAGAAACTGAAATCGGACATTTGGAGCACTGAGGGGCCTATATTGGAAAAAGGAACATCTTCAAATTAAAAGTACACAGAAGCATTCTGTGAAACCTCGTTCGGATCTGGTTATCCAAATAGCAGTGTTGAACATTACTTTTGATTGAGGAGTTTTGAAACACTCTTTCTGTAGAAACTGCAAGGGGACATTCGGAGCACTTAAGGGGCTTATTGTGGTAAAAGGTATATCTTGAAATAAAAACTACACAGAATCATTCTGCCAAACATCTTTCTCTTTCGTACATTCAACTAACAGAGTTGAACTTTACTCTTGATTGAGAAGTTGTGAAACTCTCTTTCTGTGGAAACAGCAAGCGG
>NW_026668514.1:0-1203 GCF_009828535.3 Hylobates moloch | reverse complement strand
TTTTTTTTTTTTTTTTTTTTTTTTACAATGTTCAGTTTCCTTTAATGACCCCCCATCTCCCTGAAGGGCAGGTGCAGGCAGCTAGGTGATGGCAAGAGATGTTCACTTGAAGATCTTGCCCTGATTGAAGGCTTTGCCCACATGCTGGAAGGCCCCCTCCCAGGAAAAGTACTCTCGAACCAGCGTCTGGGTCTCCTCGCTGCCAGGATCCAGTTTCCGCCATGTGTATGACTCGTAGTCCACCTGCCAATCTGGACTCAGCGGAAAGGCAAGCTCCTGGCCTCGGAAGACCCAGACTCCAGAAATGGAGCTGCTATTGTTGGTTCCAAAAAGGATGACACTGGCGAAGGCATTCTTCCTCAGCTTGTCCAGTCGCTGGAACATTCCAGTGATGAGATTGCAGCTCATGAAGGTCTGAGTGAGTTCTTCAGGGAAGCGATACTCTGAGTACCACAGGGACCAGCCGTCCTTATCAAAGTGCTCCCAGAAATATGGCAGTGCCACAGAGAGTGTGTCCTCATTGGAGTACTTGCGCTTAAATTCATCCAACACAAAGGTACTCTTGGGCAGGTGAGCGAAGGGGTCCTTGGCCTTGGGCTCAGCAGCCAGCGCCTGCTCACATTCATCCATCTCCTCCTCAGGAGCAGGGGCAGCCGCCTTTTTCTCCTCCTTCCGCTCAGCCTGGGGCTTCTGCTTCTCTTCCCGTGAACCCTTCTCTTTCCGTGGTGTGTCCTTTTTAGGTTGGGTCTCTGCAAACTTTTTAGCTGGTGCAGAGGAAGGCAGGAAAGTGAACGAATGTTCTGCCTCTTTCCACACCCCTCCAAAACCACACAGAGCAAGCAGGGTAACAGAGGAAACTGACGAATGGGACAAGTAAGGAACCTAGGCCCCAGACTGCTCATCAGTTCACTGTATGTCCTCCAGCAAGAACACACTCAGCAACAAATACTTTATATCACAACTCTATCTAGTAATACAAATTAGTCAGGGTATGAGTGTATACGAAACAAATTGCACATAACATTAGCTACCACACTGACACCCTATATTCTACAGGTCCCCATAACCCAAAAGCAAGACAGGAAATCAAGGGGTTGATGCACAGCAAACCAGACCCTGATCCTGGTCATGTGCCTCCCGATCTCCTCAGACTCACCATCAAACTGGGCCATCTTCTCACACAGTTTCACTTCCCCCAAGACA
>NW_026668513.1:0-1203 GCF_009828535.3 Hylobates moloch | reverse complement strand
CAAAAGCAAGATTCAACTCTGTTAGTTGAATGCACAGAACTGAAAGAAGTTTCACAGAATCCTTCTCTGTAGTTTTTATTTGAAGATATTACTCCTTCCACTATAGGCCCTTTAGCGCTCAGAATGTCCCCTTGCAGTTTCAACAGAAACAGTGTTTCAGAACTGCTCAATCAAAAGTAAGTTTCAACTGTCTTAGTTGAATGCACAGAACAGAAAGGAGTTTCACAGCATGCTGCTGTGTTGTTTTTATTGGAAGATGTTCCTTTCCCCACCATAGACCCCTTAATGCTCAGAAACTCCTCTTGTATTTTCTTCAGAAAGAGAGTATCAGAACTGCTGAATCAAAAGTAAGATTCAAATCTCTTAGTTGAATGCACACAACAGAAAGAAGTTTCACAGAATGCATCCGTGTAGTTTTTACTGGAAGATATTCCTTTTTCCATCTATAGGCACCTAAGCGCTCGGAATGTCCACTTACAGTTTCTTAAGAAAGAGTGTTTCAGAACTCCTCAATCAAAAGTCAGTTTCATCATTCTTAGTTGAATGCACAGAACAGAAAGAAGTTTCACAGAAGGGTTCTGGGTTGATTTTGTTGGAAGATGTTCCTTTTTCCATTACAGGCCCCTTAGTGCTCCGAATGTCCTCTTGCAGTTTCTACAGAAAGAGAGTATCAGAACTGCTCAATCAAAAGCAAGATTCAACTCTGTTAGTTGAATGGACAGAACTGAGAGAAGTTTCACAGAATCCTTCTCTGTAGTTTTTAGTTGAAGATATTCCTTTTTCCACTATAGGCTCCTTAGCGCTCCAAATGTCCACTTGCAGTTTCAACAGAAAGAGTGTTTCAGAACTGCTCAATCAAAAGTAATGTTCAACCCTGTTAGTTGAGTGCACAGAAGAGAAAGAAGTTTCAAAGAATGCTTCTGCGTAGTTTTTATGTCTACATATCCCTTTTTCCACTATAGGCCCCTTAGCGCTCCGAATGTCCACTTGCAGTTTCTACAGAAAGAGTGTTTCAGAACTGCTGAATCAAAAGTAAGCTTCAACACTCTTAGTTGAATACACAGAACAGAAAGATGTTTCACAGAATGCTTCTGTGTTGATTTTATTGGTAGAGCTTCCTTTTTCCACTATAGGCCCCTTAGTGCTCGGAATGTCCTCTTGCAGTTTCTACAGAAAGAGAGATTCAGAACTGCTCAATCAAAA
>NW_026668512.1:0-1203 GCF_009828535.3 Hylobates moloch | reverse complement strand
GAGAACTCTCCCCCGTCTCTACTAAAAATACAAAATGAGGCCGGATGTGGTGGCTCATGCCTGTAATCCCAGCACTTTGGGAGGCCGAGGCGGGCGGATCACGAGGTCAGGAGATGGAGACCATCCAGGCTAACATGGTGAAACCCCGTCTCTACTAAAAATACAAAAAAATTAGCTGGGCGTGGTGGCGGGTGCCTGTAGTCCCAGCTACTCGGGAGGCTGAGGCAGAATGGCGTGAACCCGGCAGGCGGAAGTTGCAATGAGCCAAGATCATGCCACTGCACTCCAGCCTGGGCAACAGAGTGAGACTCCATCTCAAAAAAAAAAAAAAAAAAATGCAAAATGAGCCAGATATGGTGGTGCCTGCTTGTAATCCCAGCTACTCGGGAGGCTGAGGCAGGAGAATCGCCTAAACCTGGGAGGCGGAGGTTGCAGTGAGCCCAGACTGAGCCACTGCACTCCAGCCTGGGCAACAAGAGTGAAACTCCGTCCCAAAAACCTTTTTTTATGCCGGGTGTAGTGGCGCATGCTTGTTTTGGGAGGCCAAGGCAGGAGGATTGCTTGAACACAGGAGTTCCAGGCCAGCCTGGCCAACCAAGTGAGACCTATCTCTATAAAAAATGATAATAATAATAACAAACTTTTTAATTAAGGTATAACATACAGAAAAATACACAATCATATAAATTTTTATGAATCTTCAAAAACTGAATACACAAGGTAAGCAGCACCCAAATCAAGAAACGAAACATTACCAGTTCCCCTCCAAAGCCTCCCTTTGTCCCCTCCCATTCACTATGTTCCTCTTAAAATTTAGGGGATTCATTTGCCTGTGTTTGAAGTTTATGTAAATGGAACCACACAGTACTCTGGGGGTTGGCTTCTTTTGTTCAACTTTATTTTTTATTTATTTTTGTTTTTTGAGACGGAGTCTTGCTCTGTTGCCCAGGCTGGAGTGCAGTGGCATGATCTCGGCTCACTGCAACCTCTGCCTCCCGGGTTCAAGCGATTCTCCTGCCTCAACCTTCCGTGTAGCTGGGAGTATAGGCACGCGCCACCACATCCGGCTAATATTTGTAGTTTTAGTGGAGACGGGTTTCGCCATGTTGGCCAGACTGGTCTCAAACTCCTGACTTCAGGTGATCCGCCTGCCTCGGCCTCCCAAAGTGCTGGAATTACAGGTGTGAGCCACCATACCTGGCT
>NW_026668511.1:0-1203 GCF_009828535.3 Hylobates moloch | reverse complement strand
TTGTGGGCATTTAGTGCTATAAATTTCCCTCTACACACTGCTTTGAATGTGTCTCAGAGATTCTGGTAGGTTGTGTCTTTGTTCTTGTTGGTTTCAAAGAACATCTTTATTTCTGCCTTCATTTCATTATGTACCCAATAGTCATTCAGGAGCAGGTTGTTCAGTTTCCATGTAGTTGAGCGGTTTTGAGTGAGTTTCTTAATCCTGAGTTCTAGTTTGATTGCACTGTGGTCTGAGAGACAGTTTGTTATAATTTCTGTTCTTTTACATTTGCTGAGGAGAGCTTTACTTCCAACTATGTGGTCAATTTTGGAATAGGTGTGGTGTGGTGCTGAAAAAAATGTATATTCTGTTGATTTGGGGTGGAGAGTTCTGTAGATGTCTATTAGGTCCACTTTATGTAGAGCTGAGTTCAATTCCTGGATATCCTTGTTAACTTTCTGTCTAGATGATCTGTCTAATGTTGACAGTGGGGTGTTAAAATCTCCCATTATTATTGTGTGGGAGTTTAAGTCCCTTTGTAGGTCACTGAGGACTTGCTTTATGAATCTGGGTGCTCCTGTGTTGGGTGCATATATATTTAGGATAGTTAGCTCTTCTTGTTGAATTGATCCCTTTACCATTATGTAATGGCCTTCTTTGTCTCTTTTGATCTTTGTTGGTTTAAAGTCTATTTTGTCAGAGACTAGGATTGCAACCCCTGCCTTTTTTTGTTTTCCATTTGCTTGATAGATCTTCCTCCATCCCTTTATTTTGAGTCTATGTGTGTCTCTGCACGTGAGATGGGTTTCCTGAATACAGCACACTGATGGGTCCTGACTCCTTATCCAGTTTGCCAGTCTGTGTCTTTTAATTGGAGCATTTAGCCCATTTACATTTAACGTTAATATTGTTATGTGTGAATCTGATCCTGTCATTATGATGTTAGTTGGTTATTTTGCTCATTAGTTGATGCAGTTTCTTCCTAGCCTCGATGGTCTTTACAATTTGGCATGTTTTTGCAGTGGCTGGTACCAGTTGTTCCTTTCCATGTTTAGTGCTTCCTTCAGGAGCTCTTTTAGGGCAGGCCTGGTGGTGACAAAATCACTCAGCGTTTGCTTGTCTGTAAAGTATTTTATTTCTCCTTCACTTATGAAGCTTAGTTTGGTGGGATAGGAAATTCTGGGTTGAAAATTCTTTTCTTTAAGAATGTTGAATATCGGC
>NW_026668510.1:0-1203 GCF_009828535.3 Hylobates moloch | reverse complement strand
CACTTTACAATTTCATTGTGTCTCAAATTACTTTTTAGCAGAATAAAATAAACTAGGAATAAATATTACAAAAAGGTGTACAGAATGAGAAAAACCATAGAAAGTTTATGAAATATATGAATGTAGACATAAGTAAATGGAAAATTTGTATCATATTCTTAGGCAGAAAAACTCAATACTGTCAACATACATTGTCCTTAAGGTAATTTATAAATTCAATTTTGTTCCAATACAGATGCCATTAAACATTGGAAGTAGACATGTTGCTATAAAATATTATATAGATGACATCACAAATAAGAATAGCCAAGAAAACTCTAAAAAAAAAAAAGGGTGGCCAGTCCTGTGAAAAATCTTGATTGTTTAAAAAAACTTAGTCATTGAAACTAAGAATTCAGAAATAGGCCAAAGTGCCTAAGAAAGTGTCATGGTGCATCCAGGCTGCTATAACACAATACCTTAGACTAGGTAAAGGATAAACAAAAGAAATGTATTTTTCACAGCTGTGGAGGCTGGAAACTGCAAGATCAAGGGAGCAGCAAATTTAGTATTTGGTGAGAGCCCTGTTCCCCATAGACGGTACATTCTTGCACAAGGGACAAGGGCAGTCCCTTCAACCGCCTTTGAAAGGGCACTGATTCCACTCATGAAGATGAAGCACTCTTGGCTTCATCACTTCCCCAAAGGCCACATGCCTAATACTATCCACGTATGAATTTGAAGGGGGAATAAATGATTTATTTTTCATGGCATATAACAAAATAAAAGTCCAATGAAAATATCTTTTTTATAAACACGAATCCATATGGCAAAAAATTAAGTGTTGATAAGGTTAATTCCAAAGATTGTATCAGGATTTTTGAGGTTTCTGGGATGGGCAAGGCCTCGGAGTTTCCTCCTGTGACATTTTCCTGGAAGTTGCTCAAGCTCTTACTCAATTTGAAAGTAGATGCAAATGTTTGTTTCTGTTCCAATATTTATTAAATTCAAAATAATAAAGAGCTATTTGTGCATAATTCTCAAACAATCACTTAGTCAGTAGTGCTCTGCTGAGGAAGAGCGCAGACACTCACATCCACACACGTATGATGTTCTTTCAAATAGAAGACTTCTCCCTGTGCCATAGCCACACATGTTCCACATGATCAGAGGCTTTCCCAGGTGAGAATGTCTCTGCAGCCCTATCACAGACTTAACCATGAA
>NW_026668509.1:0-1204 GCF_009828535.3 Hylobates moloch | reverse complement strand
CTGGGAGGTGCCTCATGGTGAGTGCTGAAACTCCAAGGGGAAGGGGACAATGAGGAATGAATCAGGGTTCCCAGAAAGGCTGGGGGGCAGAGAGTGAAGTGGGAGGCCCTCACCAAGCCTTTGTGGGTAACGGCCTTCTCCCCAGTACTGCCAATTCCAGAGGATCTCCCTCCGAAGAGGAAGGGAAGACAGCTTCAGAAGAACCCCAGGGCATCTCAGGGGCCAGGGTCCTAGAGTACCAACCAACAGTCTTCCCTCAAGACCCAGTGTCGCCTTCCCAGCCCTGTCCCCGCTTCCTCAAATATCTGCTGTCTTCTAGAAATGAGGCTCATTATGGGCTGTTTCATTCTGGGTTTTCTTAGGAAGAGAAGTCCCAAGTTGTACTGTGGGACATGAGAGGGTGGCAATCCTTAGAGAGGCCTGAATATTTTTTAAGACACTCTCTCATCTGGAGCACATGGGGGCATGCTTCTAAATTAGCACAGGAGAGAGCTTGCTACTTAAAGAGAAGTGCAGGAGAGAAATCTAAAAGAAAATCTCAAGTGAGGCAAAGAGTGTTTATGATAATTACGGAAAACAACCGTAATCAAAAGTGGAGGATGGATTGGCCCCATAAATCAGCACTAACGGCAACTCAACTTACTCCAAGGAGCAGAAAAAGCCCTGAATTAAAGTGATGGATCGCAGGCAGCTGTCAGCGACTGGAGGGCTCCCTGGAAGCTTTGCTTAGGCAGTGCTGAGAGTCCAGGGGGCAGGGAGATGGTGGGGCTGAGCCTCCAGAGAGACTGCATGTGTGTGTGCACGACTGTGTGCCAATGTGTGTGCATGGGTGTGTGCAAATGTCTGTGTCCGGGTTGGTCAGCCTTTTTGTTCACATGTGTCTGGGAGAGAATGAGTGTGTATATGTGCAGGTGTGTGCACATGGATATTTGTGTGTGTGTGTGTTTGCATGCATGCATGCATGTGTGCTTGGGTATGTGTTTCTATTGCCAGTCTGCCTCTCACTTGTGTATTTGAGAGAACATGTGTGTTGTAAGCATGAGTGTGAGTCGGTGCAAATGTGTGCCCTTGCATTGCATGTAACCATGTGTGTGCATGCGAGTATGTGCAAGTATGTGCACATACATGTATTGGTTATGTGTTCAGATGTGCATGTCTGGAGTAATCTGCCTCTTTGTTTACCTGTGTGTGGGCCAGAACCTGT
>NW_026668508.1:0-1204 GCF_009828535.3 Hylobates moloch | reverse complement strand
CTGGGAGGTGCCTCATGGTGAGTGCTGAAACTCCAAGGGGAAGGGGAGAATGAGGAATGAATCAGGGTTCCCAGAAAGGCTGGGGGGCAGAGAGTGAAGTGGGAGGCCCTCACCAAGCCTTTGTGGGTAACAGCCTTCTCCCCAGTACTGCCAATTCCAGAGGATCTCCCTCCGAAGAGGAAAGGAAGACAGCTTCAGAAGACCCCCAGGGCATCTCAGGGGCCAGGGTCCTAGAGTACCAACCAACACTCTTCCCCCAAGACTCAATGTCGCCTTCCCAGCTCTGTCCCCGCTTCCTCAAATATCTGCTGTCTTCTAGAAATGAGTCTCATTCTGGGCTGTTTCATTCTGGGTTTTCTTAGGAAGAGAATTCCCAAGTTGTACTGTGGGACATGAGAGGGTGGCAATCCTTAGAGAGGCCTGAATTTTTTTTAAGACACCCTCTCATCTGGAGCACATGGGGGCATGCTTCTAAATTAGCAGAGGAGAGAGCTTGCTACTTAAAGAGAAGTGCAGGAGAAAAATCTAAAAGAAAATCTCAAGTGAGGCAAAGAGTGTTTATGATAATTACGGAAAACAACCGTAATCAAAAGTGGAGGATGGATTGTCCCCATAAATCAGCACTAATGGCAACTCAACTTACTCCAAGGAGCAGAAGAAGCCCTGAATTAAAGTGATGGATCTCAGGCAGCTGTCAGCGACCGGAGGGCTCCCTGGGAGCTTTGCCTAGGCAGTGCTGAGAGTCCAGGGGGCAGGGGGAAGGTGGGGCTGAGCCTCCAGAGAGACTGCATGTGTGTGTGCACGAGTGTGTGCCAATGTGTGTTCACGGGTGTGTGCAAATGTCTGTGTCCGGGTTGGTCAGCCTTTTTGTTCACATGTGTCTGGGAGAGAATGAGTGTGTATATGTGCGGGTGTGTGCACATGGATGTGTGTGTGTGTGTGTGTGTGCATGCATGCATGCATGTGTGCTTGAGTATATGTTTCTGTTGCCAGTCTGCCTCTCACCTGTGTATTTGAGAGAACATGTGTGTTGTAAGCATGAGTGTGAGTTGGTGCAAATGTGTGCCCTTGCATTGCATGTAACCATGTGTGTGCATGCGAGTATGTGCAAGTATGTGCACATACATGTATTGGTTATGTGTTCAGATGTGCATGTCTGGAGTAATCTGCCTCTTTGTTTACCTGTGTGTGGGCCAGAACCTGT
>NW_026668507.1:0-1204 GCF_009828535.3 Hylobates moloch | reverse complement strand
GATATGAATATAATAATAGACACAGGCAGGGATGATTAATAAATGATCAAATGTTTAGAGGATGATCATTGGAATACAAGACATTGATATTTTTAAAAACCACTTTCCCAAATACTTCATTATAAGTAAGGTGTCTCTAAAAGGGATAGATCTCTTTGACCCCTCCTTAACCAAGTAACCAGTCCTGATAGCATGATAATGCTGGTGGACAAACTAGACCTTCTCTGCCCACATTTGGGCTGAGGTTGGAAACTCACAGTATTGACTCTGCAGTGCTCTTGACAAAACGTTTAGGCTGAATTTCATCATGAAGACATTTTCAGACAACTTCAGAATGTAGACCATTGAGCCAGACAGCTGACCTGTCCTCTAGAAACAAGTCCATGTCACCACAATCAATGACAACAACAAAAAGAGGAGGAAATATTTGGGGTTCAAAATAACTAAAGAAATGTAGCTACATTATCTTTTTACTTTTTTTGAACCCAAAATATCTCTCCTCCTTTTTGCTGTGTGATTCGTGGTGACGTGGACTGTGTGAAGGAGACAGGTCAGTTGTCCTGCTCAGTGTTCTACATTCTGCAGTTGTCTGGTGATTACCTCCTATGAAACTCAGGCTAAGCGTTTTCTGCAAGAACATGGCACTGTTCATATTCTGCACCGGCAGAGTCCCAGGAGACATGCTGTCCCCTACCAGCGGCTCCTGACTCCTGTTTTTTACAGGATGGAATTGAAAGGAGCAGGGCTAAGGCCTCTCGATGCTGTTTGTCCATCTAGCTGTGGTCTTCCTAAGTATTGATATCAATTGGAGGCTGAAGGACTATGGCTTCTCTAATCAAAGGAGGCTAGTGGGTTAACAATTGTCAAGAGCAGTCAGTGGCTCTGAAATATAATCCTCAGCCAAGGATCCCTCCTGTGTTACAGATGGATCAGCTAAAACAAACCAACACTGAAGATACAAAGAATGGGGTTAGGTTCACTGAAACCAGGGTGACACTTCTGGATGAGCTAAACACAAAGATGACATTGACCTTGAGCAGATTTAGAAGCTCAGAGACATGCCTGCAAAATGAAATCCCTGAGGAACTCCGTAGCTACCCAGAGATATCTGGTTCAAATTAGAATGTCTGGCAGATCACTCCCGGCATGTGCTACATAGTCATGTGAACGTGTCACACCTAACTTGGGTCCAATGTCTTCAGAC
>NW_026668506.1:521-1204 GCF_009828535.3 Hylobates moloch | reverse complement strand
ACAGAATGCTTCTGTGTAGTTTTTATTTGAAGACATTCCTTTTTCCACTTTAAGCCCTTTAGCGTTCAGAATGTCCACTTGCAGTTTCTACCGATAGAGTGTTTCAGAACTTCTGTATCAAAAGTAAGCTTTAACTCTGTTAGTTCAATGCACTGAACAGAAAGAAGCTTCACAGAATGCTTCTGTGTATTTTTTTTTGAAGATATTCCTTTTTCCACTGTAGGCCCATTAGTGCACCGAATGTCCCCTTGCAGTTTCTACAGAAACAGTGTTTCAGAACTGCTCAATCAAAAGTAAGCTTCAACACTGTTAGTTGAATGCACAGAAAAGTAAGAAGTTTCACAAAATGCTTCTGTGTTGTTTTTATTTGAAGATATTCCTTTTTCCACTATAAGCCCCTTAGCGCTCAGAATGACCACTTCAAGTTTCTACAGAAAGAGTGTTTCAGAGCTGCTCAATCAAAAGTTAGCTTCAACCCTGTTAGTTGAATGCACACAACAGAAAGAAGTTTCACAGAATGCTTCTGTGAAGTTTTTATTTGAAGACATTCCTTTTTCCACTATCGGCCATTTAGCGCTCCGAATGTTCCCTGACAGTTACTACAGAAAGAGTGTTTCAGAAGTACTCAATCAAAAGTAAGCTTCAACTCTGTTAGTTGCATGCACAGAACAGAAAGAAGTTTC
>NW_026668506.1:0-421 GCF_009828535.3 Hylobates moloch | reverse complement strand
TTCCACTCTGTTAGTTCAATGCACAGAACATAAAGAAGTTTCACAGAGTGTTTCGGAACTGCTCTATCAAAAGTAAGCTTCCACTCTGTTAGTTCAATGCACAGAACATAAAGAAGTTTCACAGAATGCTTCTGTGTAGATTTTATTTGAAGATATTAGTTTTTCCAGTATAGGCCCCTTAGTGCTCGGCATGTCCCATTCCAGTTTCTACAGAAAGAGTGTTTCAGAACTGCTCTATCAAAAGTAAGCTTCAACTCTGTTAGTTCAATGCACAGATACACAGAATGCGTCTGTCCAGTTTTTATTTGAAGATATTCCTTTTTCCACTATAGGCCATTTAGCGCTCCGAATGTTCCCTTGCAGTTACAACAGAAACAGTGTTCCAGAACTGCTCAATCAAAAGTAAGCTTCAACTCTGTTA
>NW_026668505.1:0-1204 GCF_009828535.3 Hylobates moloch | reverse complement strand
GCTCAAAACATTTGAGATTTTGGAGTATTTTGGATTTTTAGATATTTAGATTAGTGGTGCTCAACCTGTATGGTATTTCATCTTTTTTTTCTCCAGGTAGGAATGGAAAATGCATTTTTGTTTTTACTTGTATTACACATTTTTTCCAACTCAAATTCATTATGCATGTTGTTAGATCTCTTCAATTTTCGATGAAAAGTATCAAGTTATATCAATTACTATTTTCAAAATTTTTTGTAGTAAGTAGATTAAATACCATGATAATCCACAGTTCAAAAATAAACATAAATTCATGTGCTTGTATTCCAGTTGGGTTTTTTTTTTTTCCCAAACGATGAGCATTAATGAAATACTTTGCCTTGAAACCTTTTTCTAAATATATTGGAGAATATTGTTTGAAAGTAAAAAATTGAAAAAGACTGAACATACCATAATAAATGACATTTGTGCTTAAGAAGGCTATCTTTTTCAGAGATTATTTATAAAATAAAAATACATATTTCTAACATCGTCTCAGTTAAGAGCTTGTTACTGATGTGCTAATTACGATGTTGAATGTTGTTAGGCTAACAGGATGCACTGGTAATAGGACCCTGTTAAGCTGAACTTTCTCGATTTAAATGCTATCTCATCATTCCTGTGCAATAGGGTGTTTTTTATTGTTTTTTTTGAGACGGAGTCTCGCTCTGTCGCCCAGGCTGGAGTGCAGTGGCGCAATCTCGGCTCACTGCAAGCTCCACCTCCCGGGTTCACGCCATTCTCCAGCCTTAGCCTCTCCGAGTAGCTGGGACTACAGGCGTCCGCCACCACGCCCGGCTAATTTTTTGTGTTTTTAGTAGAGACGGGGTTTCACCGTGGTGTGGATCTCCTGACCTCGTGATCCGCCCGCCTCGGCCTCCCAAAGTGCTGGGATGCAGTATGTTTTTATTAGAATTCTAGCAGTATGTATTTTATATTGTGACCTAAATAACAAGCACACACAAAAATGATTTCACATTGTGTATGCCGATGTACTTTAAAGTCTGTAAAAAAATATTGTAGGTATCAGCAACTAGAACAGTGCTTCATACATAGAAAGGGACCAATTAATGCTAAGTAAATGTTATTAGTTACTTAAAGAACTTTGTATTATGTAAATACATCCAAATCAATTATTATTTGGATGGTAATATGATAGCAAACCTAGATGCAGAGTTAAGAAGAA
>NW_026668504.1:0-1204 GCF_009828535.3 Hylobates moloch | reverse complement strand
TCATTTATATGTGTCAGGGTAAAAGCGAAGTGATTTGAACTATAAAAATACCTTTGAAATAATTTATCGATGTATTAGGTAAACCCAGTTTCAGAATGATAAAGAAAAACTGTTAGACAAAATAATGTGGCTAATTAACAGTGATAGGATTTCTAGCCCGAGGGTTTAAAATGGACTTAAAGTAACTGTCTTTAAACTGAACTCAAAGAATACAAAAGTGGCAAGTTCAGAAAATAAAAGGCAAGAACAGGACCTTAAGTCCATTTTAAACCCTTGGGCTGGAAATCCTACCACTGTTAATTAGCCACATTATTTGGTCTAACAGTTTTTCTTTATCATTCTGAAACTGAGTTTATCTAATACATTCATAAATTCATACAATTTGGAAGAGTCAGTTGAAGTCACAAGGGCTCAATATTTGCACTCTTTCAGTGAATGCAGGCAATTTTCTTATTCAATCTGTAAAATCATATTATTGATCTCCTATTAATGTCATATTTATAAAAGTATCATGAGGATGCCAAATGTTAAAAATGGAGATGGTCTAGTAACTAGAAATGCCCACCCCAGGGAGCGCAGATACATCTCTCCCTACATCCTAATGATATGATGTATTTTGGAATACAGACATTAGAACTTCGTGAAGTTTTAGCTGTTGATTCTTTCCCAAGCATCATCCAGTTAATGATTTAGGCAACATATGACTGAAATAATTCATTGATCATGCACATTAACATAAATGTTACACAAAATATGCCTCTAACTGAAACCGAGAGGTATAAAAACATATTTCACTCTTCGTAAAGAACTTTGTGAGGAAATATAACTCTGTGATTGTATAGACACTTTTCCTCATAACACTTTGACATTCACAAACAGTAGGTTGCGCTGCAGTTTGTAACCATTTTAAGTTGCATAAACTTCTCCTTGATTTTCAAATGTAGTATACTACTGTCTACTAAAACTCCTTTTCATTTCAACTAAGTACTCTCACATATATTAGTTTATAATAATGTTTCTTATTTTTTTAAAGTGTTTTCCATTCGAGGAAAAGAAGTAAATTCCTATGTCAGATGGTTGAAGACTAGGTATTAGCCAGAGAGGTCTAGACGGTAAAATCCATCTTCCAGCCCCAAATAAGCTCCATGAACATAGAGGAATGCCAGGTGTCACACACCTTTCCTTCACTCGAATTCATTCTTGA
>NW_026668503.1:0-1204 GCF_009828535.3 Hylobates moloch | reverse complement strand
AGCTGGAGCAAATGCAGTGCAGGGCACCATGTCCCAAGGTTGCACAGAACAGTAGGGCCCTGGGCCTGATGCACAAAACCATTCCATCCTCCTAGGCTTCTAGGTCTGTGATGGAAGGAGCTGCCATGAAGGTCTCTGAAATGTCTTCAAGGCATTTTTCTCTATTGTCTTGGCTATTAACATTCAGTTCCTCTTGACTTATGCAAATTTCTGCAGCCATGTTGCATTTCTTCTCAGAATTTTTCTTCAACCGCATGGGTGGGCTGCAAAGTTTTCAAACTTTTATATGCTTTTTCCCTTTTAAGTAAAAGTTCCAATATCAGACTATCTCTTTATCAAACTCATATGAAGTTAGGCTGTTAGAAGTGGCCAGGCTACTTCTTGAATACTTCAAATTTCTTCTAGAAATTTCATCTGCCAGATACCTTAAATCATTACTTTCAGGTTCAAAGTTTCACCTATCTCTAGCACAGAAGCAAAATGCCACCAGTCTCTTTGCTAAAGTATAGTAAGAGTGACCTTTACTCCAGTTCCCAATAAGTTCCTCATCTCCATCTGAGACCTCCTCATCCTGGACTTCATTATCCATATCACTATCAGCATTGTGGTTAAAACCATTCAACAAGTCTCTAGGAAGTTCCAAACTTTCCCTCATATTCCTATCTTCTTCTGATCCCAGCAAACTGTTCCAAACTTTGCCCATTAACCAGTTCCAAAGTTACTTCCACATTTCCAGGTATCTTTAAAGCAATACCCCACTCCTGGTACCAATTTTCTGTACTAATCTGTTATCACACTGCTATAAAGAACTACCTGAGACTGGGTTATTTATTTAAAAAAAAGACATTTAGTTGAGTCACAGTTCTGCAGGCTGTACAGGAAGCATTGCTGGGGAGGTCTCAGGAAACTTACAATCATGGAAAAGGGCAAAAGAGAAGCAAGCATGTCTTCACATGGTGGCAGGAGATAGAGCGCGAATCAGGTAGTGGTACACTTTCAAACAACCAGGTCTCATGAGAACTCACTATCATGAGAACAGCAAGGGGGACATCTGCTCCCATGATCCAATCACCTCCCTTCAGGTCTCTTTCCCAACATTGGGGATTACGATTCAACATGAGATTTGGATGGGGACATGGAGCCAAACCATATGAAGAATTATTCAAAATTATTCACTTTCCAAAGTGTATAATATGGCATACTT
>NW_026668502.1:0-1204 GCF_009828535.3 Hylobates moloch | reverse complement strand
TACAGTCCCACCAACAGTGTAAAAGTGTTCCTATTTCTCCACATCCTGTCCAGCACCTGTTGTTTCCTGACTTTTTAATGATCGTCATTCTAACTGGTGTGAGATGGTATCTCATTGTGGTTTTGATTTGCATTTCTCTGATGGTCAGTGATGATGAGCATTTTTTCATGTGTTTTTTGGCTGCATAAATGTCTTCTTTTGAGAAGTGTCTGTTCATATCCTTCACCCACTTTTTGATGGGGTTGTTGGTTTGTTTTTTTTCTTGTAAATTTGTTTCAGTTCATTGTAGATTCTGGATATTAGCCCTTTGTCAGATGAGTAGGTTTCGAAAATTTTCTCCCATTTTGTAGGTTGCCTATTCACGCTGATGGTAGTTTCTTTTGCTGTGCAGAAGTTCTTTAGTTTAATTAGATCCCATTTGTCAATTTTGGCTTTTGTTGCCATTGCTTTTGGTGTTTTAGACATGAAGTCCTTGCCCATGCCTATATCCTGAATGGTATTGCCTAGGTTTTCTTCTAGAGTTTTTATGGTTTTAGGTCTAACATGTAAGTCTTTAATCCATCTTGAATTAATTTTTGTATAAGGTGTAAGGAAGGGATCCAGTTTCAGCTTTCTACATATGGCTAGCCAGTTTTCCCATCACCATTTATTAAATAGGGAATCCTTATCCCATTGCTTGTTTTTGTCAGGTTTGTCAAAGATCAGATAGTTGTAGATATGCAGCATTATTTCTGAGGGCTCTATTCTGTTCCATTGATCTATGTCTGTTTTGGAACCAGTACCATGCTGTTTTGGTTACTGTAGCCTTGTAGTATAGTTTGAAGTCAGGTAGCATGATGCCTCCAGCTTTGTTCTTTTGGCTTAGGATTGACTTGGTGATGTGGGCTCTTTTTTTGTTCCATATGAACTTTAGTTTTTTCCAATTCTGTGAAGAAAGTCATTGGTAGCTTGATGGGGATGGCATTGAATCTATAAATTACCTTGGGCAGTATGGCCATTTTCATGATATTGATTCTTCCTACCCATGAGCATGGAATGTTCTTCCATTTGTTTGTATCCTCTTTGATTTCATTGAGCAGTGGTTTGTAGTTCTTCTTGAAGAGGTCCTTCACATACCTTGTAAGTTGGATTCCTAGGTATTTTATTCTCTTTGAAGCAATTGTGAATGGGAGTTCACTCATGATTTGGCTCTCTGTTTGTCTGT
>NW_026668501.1:0-1204 GCF_009828535.3 Hylobates moloch | reverse complement strand
GTCTCTGCACCTCTGCCACAGAGACCACTTGGGATTTTCTAGAGTACTGGAAGTTTTACTCTTCCTAGCCTTTGCTTTTGCCATTTCTTCAGCTAAAATGCCTTTCCTTCTTCTCCTGATGATGACGTTTTCTGCAACCTGCAAGACCTAACTTCTTCCCACCCATCTTGCTTCTCCTCTTCTCCCTTGGTGCTCCTATTGCAAGTGCCTTTGTGCTTGTTTTTTGTTTTGTTTTTGTTTTTGTTTTTTTTTGAGACACAGTCGTGCTCTGTCATCTAGGCTGGAGTACAGTGGCACAATCAAGGCTCACTGCAACCTCCATCTCCTGAGTGTGAGATATTCTCCTGCCTCAGCCTCCCGAGTAGCTGGGATTACAGGCACCGGCCACCATGCCCAGCTAATTTTTGTATTTTTAGTAGAGACGGGTTTTCGCTATGTTGGCCAGGCTGGTCTCGAACTCCTGACCTCAAGTGATTCACCTGCCTCAGCCTTCTAAAGTGCCAGGATTACAGGTATGAGCCACCGTGCCTGGCGCCTGGCCTGTGCTGTTTTGTTTGTTTGTTTGTTTGTTTGTTTTTTTGCATTGTGTCATAACCCGTTAATGTACTTGATTTTCATCACTATAAATCTCATTGTATGACCAATCATCCCAAACATTTAGCATTTTCCTTAAGTTATAAAAGTAAACCAGGCGCGGTAGCTCACTCCTGTAATCTCAGCACTTCGGGAGGCCAAGGCGGAGGATTGCTTGAAGCTAGGCGTTCAAGACTAGCCCTGGCAACATAGTGAGAATCCGTCTCTACAAAAAATACAAAAACACTTTGGGAGGCCGAGGTGGGTGGATCACCTGAGGTTGGGAGTTCAAGACCAGCCTGGCCAACATGGCGAAACCCTGTCTCTACTAAAAATTACAAAAATTAGCCAGGCGTGGTGGCGGGTACCTGTAATCCCAGCTACTCAGGAGGCTGAGGCACAAGAATTGCTTGAACTCAAAAGGTGGGGGTTTCAGTGAGCCGAGATAGTGCCACTGCACCCCAGCTTGGATGACAGAGTGATACTCCATTTCAAAAAAAGAAAAAAACCCCAAAAAACAAACAAAAAAAAACTAAACAAATACAAAAAATTAACTGGGCACGGTGGCGCACACCTATAGTCCCAGCTACTCAGGAGGCTGAACTCAGGAGGCTGAGGGGAGGATTACTTG
>NW_026668500.1:0-1205 GCF_009828535.3 Hylobates moloch | reverse complement strand
AAATGGTGCTGGGAAAACTGGCTAGCCATATGTAGAAAGCTGAAACTGGATTCCTTCCTTACACCTTATACAAAAATTAATTCAAGATGGTTTAAAGACTTGAATGTTAGACCTAAAACCATTAAAATCCTACAAGAAAACCTAGGCAATACCATTCAGGACATAGGCGTGGGCAAGGACTTCATGTCTAAAACACCAAAAGCAATGGCAACAAAAGCCAAAATTGACAAATGGGATCTAATTAAACTAAAGAGCTTCTGCACAGCAAAAGAAACTACCATCAGAGTGAACAGGCAACCTACAGAATGGGAGAAAATTTTTGCAACCTACTCATCTGACAAAGGGCTAATATCCAGAATCCACAATGAACTCAAACAAATTTACAAGAAAAGAACAAACAACCCCATCAAAAAGTGGGCAAAGGACATGAACAGACACTTCTCAAAAGAAGACATTTATGCAGCCAAAAAACACAGGAAGAAATGCTCATCATCACTGACCATCAGAGAAATGCAAATCAAAACCACAGTGAGATACCATCTCACACCAGGTAGAATGGCCATCATTAAAAAATCAGGAAACAACAGGTGCTGGAGAGGATGTGGAGCAATAGGAACACTTTTACACTGTTGGTGGGACTGTAAACTAGTTCAACCATTGTGGCAGTCTGTGTGGCGATTCCTCAGGGATCTAGAACTAGAAATACCATTTGACCCAGTCATCCCATTACTGGGTATATACCCAAAGGACTATAAATCATGCTGCTATAAAGACACATGCACACGTATGTTTATTGCGGCACTATTCACAATAGCAAAGACTTGGAACCAACCCAAATGTCCAACAACGATAGACTGGATTAAGAAAATGTGGCACATATACACCATGGAATACTATGCAGCCATAAAAAATGATGAGTTCGTGTCCTTTGTAGGGACATGGATGAAACTGGAAAACATCATTCTCAGTAAACTATCGCAAGGACAAAAAACCAAACACCGCATGTTCTCACTCATAGGTGGGAATTGAACAATGAGAACACGTGGACACAGGAAGGGGTACATCACACTCTGTGGACTGTTGTGGGGTTGGGGGAGCAGGGAGGGATGGCATGAGGAGATATACCTAATGCTAAATGATGAGTTAATGGGTGCAGGGAATCAACATGGCACATGGATACATATGTAACAAACCTGCACATTGTG
>NW_026668499.1:0-1205 GCF_009828535.3 Hylobates moloch | reverse complement strand
CACAATGTGCAGGTTTGTTACATATGTATCCATGTGCCATGTTGATTCCCTGCACCCATTAACTCATCATTTAGCATTAGGTATATCTCCTAATGCTGTCTCTCCCCGCTCCCCCAACCCCACAACAGTCCCCGGAGTGTGATGTTCCCCTTCCTGTGTCCACGTGTTCTCATTGTTCAATTCCCACCTATGAGTGAGAACATGCGGTGTTTGGTTTTTTGTCCTTGCGATAGTTTACTGAGAATGATGTTTTCCAATTTCATCCATGTCCCTACAAAGGACATGAACTCGTCATTTTTTATGGCTGCATAGTATTCCATGGTGTATATGTGCCACATTTTCTTAATCCAGTCTATCGTTGTTGGACATTTGGGTTGGTTCCAACTCTTTGCTATTGTGAATAGTGCCGCAATAAACATACGTGTGCATGTGTCTTTATAGCAGCATGATTTATAGTCCTTTGGGTATATACCCAGTAATGGGATGACTGGGTCAAATGGTATTTCTAGTTCTAGATCCCTGAGGAATCGCCACACAGACTGCCACAATGGTTGAACTAGTTTACAGTCCCACCAACAGTGTAAAAGTGTTCCTATTGCTCCACATCCTCTCCAGCACCTGTTGTTTCCTGATTTTTTAATGATGGCCATTCTACCTGGTGTGAGATGGTATCTCACTGTGGTTTTGATTTGCATTTCTCTGATGGTCAGTGATGATGAGCATTTCTTCCTGTGTTTTTTGGCTGCATAAATGTCTTCTTTTGAGAAGTGTCTGTTCATGTCCTTTGCCCACTTTTTGATGGGGTTGTTTGTTCTTTTCTTGTAAATTTGTTTGAGTTCATTGTGGATTCTGGATATTAGCCCTTTGTCAGATGAGTAGGTTGCAAAAATTTTCTCCCATTCTGTAGGTTGCCTGTTCACTCTGATGGTAGTTTCCTTTGCTGTGCAGAAGCTCTTTAGTTTAATGAGATCCCATTTGTCAATTTTGGCTTTTGTTGCCATTGCTTTTGGTGTTTTAGACATGAAGTCCTTGCCCACGCCTATGTCCTGAATGGTATTGCCTAGGTTTTCTTGTAGGATTTTAATGGTTTTAGGTCTAACATTTAAGTCTTTAATCCATCTTGAATTAATTTTTGTATAAGGTGTAAGGAAGGGATCCAGTTTCAGCTTTCTACATATGGCTAGCCAGTTTTCCCAGCACCATTT
>NW_026668498.1:0-1205 GCF_009828535.3 Hylobates moloch | reverse complement strand
GTCTCTGCACCTCTGCCACAGAGACCACTTGGGATTTTCTAGAGTACTGGAAGTTTTACTCTTCCTAGCCTTTGCTTTTGCCATTTCTTCAGCTAAAATGCCTTTCCTTCTTCTCCTGATGATGACGTTTTCTGCAACCTGCAAGACCTAACTTCTTCCCACCCATCTTGCTTCTCCTCTTCTCCCTTGGTGCTCCTATTGCAAGTGCCTTTGTGCTTGTTTTTTGTTTTGTTTTTGTTTTTGTTTTTTTTTGAGACACAGTCGTGCTCTGTCATCTAGGCTGGAGTACAGTGGCACAATCAAGGCTCACTGCAACCTCCATCTCCTGAGTGTGAGATATTCTCCTGCCTCAGCCTCCCGAGTAGCTGGGATTACAGGCACCGGCCACCATGCCCAGCTAATTTTTGTATTTTTAGTAGAGACGGGTTTTCGCTATGTTGGCCAGGCTGGTCTCGAACTCCTGACCTCAAGTGATTCACCTGCCTCAGCCTTCTAAAGTGCCAGGATTACAGGTATGAGCCACCGTGCCTGGCGCCTGGCCTGTGCTGTTTTGTTTGTTTGTTTGTTTGTTTGTTTTTTTGCATTGTGTCATAACCCGTTAATGTACTTGATTTTCATCACTATAAATCTCATTGTATGACCAATCATCCCAAACATTTAGCATTTTCCTTAAGTTATAAAAGTAAACCAGGCGCGGTAGCTCACTCCTGTAATCTCAGCACTTCGGGAGGCCAAGGCGGAGGATTGCTTGAAGCTAGGCGTTCAAGACTAGCCCTGGCAACATAGTGAGAATCCGTCTCTACAAAAAATACAAAAACACTTTGGGAGGCCGAGGTGGGTGGATCACCTGAGGTTGGGAGTTCAAGACCAGCCTGGCCAACATGGCGAAACCCTGTCTCTACTAAAAATTACAAAAATTAGCCAGGCGTGGTGGCGGGTACCTGTAATCCCAGCTACTCAGGAGGCTGAGGCACAAGAATTGCTTGAACTCAAAAGGTGGGGGTTGCAGTGAGCCGAGATAGTGCCACTGCACCCCAGCTTGGATGACAGAGTGATACTCCATTTCAAAAAAAGAAAAAAACCCCAAAAAACAAACAAACAAAAAACTAAACAAATACAAAAAATTAACTGGGCACGGTGGCGCACACCTATAGTCCCAGCTACTCAGGAGGCTGAACTCAGGAGGCTGAGGGGAGGATTACTTG
>NW_026668497.1:0-1205 GCF_009828535.3 Hylobates moloch | reverse complement strand
GAATGGAATGGAATGGAATGGAGTGGAATCTAATGTAATGTAATCGAATGGAAAGGAAAAAAGTGCATTGATGTTTAGTGGATTGGAACGGAGAAGAAAGGAAGGGAATGGAGTGGAGTGGAATGAAGTAGAATGGAATTGAATGGAATGGAATGGAGCAGACTGGAATGGAGGCAAGTGCGAAGGAATTGTTTGCAGTAGAGTGGAGAGGAGTGTAGTGTAGAAGAGTGGATTGGAATGGAATGGAATGGTATGGAATGGAATGGAACAGTGAAATAAAATGTGAGCTGATATTGTGCCACTGCAATCCAGCCAGGATGACATATTGAGAACGTTTTGAAAGATAGGAATAGAATACAATTGTGTGGAATGGAATGGAAAGGAATTGCATGGAATGCAATGAAATGGAATCAAATGGAATTGAATGGAGTGCAATGGAAAGGAATGTAAAGGAATGTAATGAAATGAATGGAATGGAATGGAATGGAATGGAATGGAATGGAATGGAACAGTGAAATAAATAGTGAGCTGACATTGTGCCACTGAATCCAGCCAGGGTGACAGATTGAGAAATTGTTGAAAGAAAGGAATAGAATATAATAGATTGGAATGGAATGGAATGGAATGGAACGGAATGGAATGAAATGGAATGGAATGGATTGGAAAGGAATGGAATGGAATGGAACGGTTAAAAATAATGAGAGCTGACATTGTGCCACTGCAATCCAGCCAGGGTGGGAGATTGAGAACTTTTTGAAATAAAGGAATAGAATACAATAGTGTGGAATGGAATGGAATGGAATGGAATGGAATGGAATGGAATGGAATGGAATGGAATGGAATGGAATGGAAAAAAGTGCAGTGGAGTGCAGAGGACTGGAATGGAGAAGAAACGGAGGGAGTGGGGTGGAGTGGAATGGAGTGCAATGGAATGGATTGGACAGGAGTGGAATGGAATGGAAGGGAATGCAATGGAATGGAAAGGATCAGAACGGAATGGAATGCAATGTAATGGAATAGAAAGGAATGTAATGGAATGGAGTGGAATGGAATGGAGTGGAATGGAATTGAATGGAATGGAATGGAGTGGAATGGAATTGAATGGAATGGAATGGAATGGAGCGGCCTGGAATGGAGGGGAATGGAAAGAATGGAATGCAGTGGAGTAGAGAGGACTGGAGTGGAGAAGAGTGGCTTTGAATGTA
>NW_026668496.1:0-1205 GCF_009828535.3 Hylobates moloch | reverse complement strand
GAATGTTTGTCCCTACCAAAGGATTCCAGAACACTGCTGCTGGGTTCAGAGTGTTTGTCCCTCACATACGATTCCACAACACCGCTACGAGTTTCTTAAAGTTTGTCCCTCAGAAAAGTTTCTAGAACACCGCTGCTGGTTTCTGAGTGTTTGTCTCTCACAAAGGATTCTGGAGTATTGCTGCTAGGTTCTGAGTGTTTGTCCCTCACGTAGGATTCCAGAACACAGCTACTGTATTCTGAGTGTTTTTCACTCACGTAGGATTCCAGGGCACTGCTGCTGGGAAATGAGTGTTTGTCCCTCACAGAGTGTCTGTCCCTCACAGAACTCTGCTGCTGAGTTCTGAGTTTTTGTCACTCACAAAGGATTCTAGAACACTGAAGCTGGGTTCTGAGTGTTTGCTCCTCAAAAAGGATTCCAGAGCTCCACTGCTGGGTTCCGAGTGTTTGTCCCTCACATAGGATTCCTGAACACGTGTACAGGTTACTGAAGGTTTGTCCTTCACATAGGATTCCAGAACAGTGCTATTGGGTTCCGAGTGTTTGTCCCTCACAAAGGATTCGAGAACACTGCTGCTGGGTTCCGAATGTTGGTCCCTCACAAAGATTACAGAACAATTCTAAGAGTGTCTGAATGTTTGTCCCTCAGATAGGATTCCAGAACACAGTGGCTGGGTTCTGATTGTTTATCCCCCACATAGGATTCCAGAACACCTCTATGAGTGTCTGAATGTTTGTCCCTCAGATAGGATTCCAGAACAGAGTCTCTGGGTTCTGAATATTTGTCACTCACAAAGGATTCCAGAACACTGCTGCTGGGTTTTGAGTGTGTGCCCCTCACATAGGATTCCAGAACCCTGTTGCTGGGTTCTGAGTGTTTGTCCCTCACATAGGACACCAGAACAGTGTTGTTGGGTTCTGAGTGTTTGTCCCTAACATAGGATTCCAGAACACTACTGTTGGGTATGAGTGTTTGTTCCTCAGAGATTATTCCAGAACGCTGCTGTTGGTTTCTGAGTGTTTGTCCCTCACATATGAATTCAGAACACTGCTACCAGGGTCTGAACGTTTCTCCATTAAAAAGTATTCCAGAACACGGCTCCTGGGTTCTGAGTGTTAGTCTCTCACATAGGATTCCAGAACCCTGCTAAGAGGTTCTGAATGTTTGTCCCTACCAAAGGATTCCAGAACACTGCTGCTGGGTTC
>NW_026668495.1:0-1205 GCF_009828535.3 Hylobates moloch | reverse complement strand
TTGGCTATGGCAAGATTATGTAAGATTTTTATATGCAAAATACCAAACGCCAGATGTTCTTTATCTCTATTAGATGAAAGACAAATATAAATGAGGTCAAGTACTCAATGTGCATAGTGTGACATTTAAAAATATTTCTATCACAAATCTTGTTTTCAGTAATATTTTAAACCTGTCAGTGGACAAGATTAAACAGCACTCTCAAACATGTAATTAAATTAAAACCTGAAAAGAGACTACTCATTTGATTATCTGGTCTTAAATTTCTGATAATGAAAAGAGGATTACATCAATGTTTAAAATTCAAGGGGAAAGAAAAAAAATTATATTGGCAGGGCTCTGAAACATGACTTTAATTTCATGAGTCTAGATGTTTGTAATAACTATTCATCTATGATATAAATGAGATAAGCTTATATTGACTTGTGCATTATCAGGAGAAAAATTAAAAATGTATATCTTTAAGCAAGTAAAGAACAAACCCTGTTTTACATAATGATGTACTGGCGACAGCTGCATGACGGTCTAGAAGAAATAAGGCTATGGTAGGCAATGATTCATCATAAAAATAACTTATAAAATCATTTACAAACAAAATCATTATAAAACTAACCACATCTTTCATTATCTGCCAACTTTTTGAAATTGTTAAATTATACTAATCCGGTGGATGACAGACTCATCAACAATGGCGAAACTTCATAAATTAAACAAGAAAAAAACTTTGCAGAAATTACAGTAAAAGTAAAATTATTATCGGCTGCCAAGAATTTAAGATCTATTCTTACACAGTATGGTAGGTACCATATGCTGATTATTTAAAATTATTTGAACATTACTGAGAATGCTTGCCTTCTTTTACTGGTGAAAACACTTGTTTGTTTTCAGGATTGCAAACAGTGGAGTGATATCCAATCAAATAGTAGTTGGGAAAACAGAGATTTGACCTGCGGTTTCTGCATTTAAAAACTATGGAAATAATTTTTCAAGTGAGACATATTATCACTATCTAATCATTTCATTATGGGCCTCAAAAATTTTATTTATTCAACAACTACTTTCAACATTTTTATGCTAGACACTGATCAAAGCTTAGACAAAATAGTGAATAAACAGACAAAATTACTTGCCCTAAAGAAGCTTATATTCTGGTAGGAAAAGAGAGAACAAAAAAACAACATAAGAATAAAATAAAATATGTAAAA
>NW_026668494.1:0-1205 GCF_009828535.3 Hylobates moloch | reverse complement strand
AAAGAATGGAATGGGGCCGGGCGCGGTGGCTCACACTTGTAATCCCAGCACTTTGGGAGGCCGAGGTGGGCGGATCACGAGGTCAGGAGATCGAGACCACAGTGAAACCCCGTCTCTACCAAAAATACAAAAAATTAGCCGGGAGTGGTGTTGGGTGCCTGTATTCCCAGCTACTTGGAGAGGCTGAGGCGGGAGAATGGCGTGAACCTGGGAGGCGGAGCTTGCAGTGAGCCGAGACTGCGCCACTGCACTCCAGCCTGGGTGAAAGAGCGAGACTCCGTCTCAAAAAAAAAAAAGAATGGAATGGAATGGAATGAAATGGAATGGAAAGGAATGGAATGGAATGCAATGGAGTGGAATGAAATGGGATGAAATGGAATGCTATGGAATGCAAAAATGTGCAGGGTAGTGCAGTGGAGTGGAATGGAGAAACAAGGAAGGGATTGGAGTTGAGTGGAATGGAGTGGAATGCAATGTTATGAAATGGAATGGAATGCAAAGGAATGGAATTGAATTGAGTGGATTAGAATGGAGACGAAGGGGAAGGAAAGGAATGCAGTGGTGTGCAGAGAGTAGAGTGCAGAAGAGTGGATTTGAATTGAATGGAATGGAAAACAATGGACTGGAGTGGAGTGGAGTAGATCAAGTGGGAAAAAATGGAATGGAATGGAATGGAATGGAATGGAAAGGAACGAATGGAAAAACGTGCACTGGAGTGAGGTGGAGAAGAATGGAGAAGAAAGAAAGTAGTGGAGTGGAGTGGAATTTAATGGAATGGAATGCAATGGAAAGGGATGGAATGGAATGTAATGACCTGGATTGGAGTGGAGATGATTGCAGTAGAATGGAATTGAATAGAAAGTAATGGAATGGAATGGAATACAATGGAACAGAATGAAAAGGAAAGGAATGGAATGGATTGGAATGAATGGGAGTGGATTGCAGTGTATTGGAAATGAAAGGAATGGATTGGACTGTGGTGGAGTGGAGTGGAATGGGAAGGAATGGAGTGGAGTGGAGTGGAGTGGAAAGGAGGGGAGTAGATTGGATTCTAGTGCAAAGGAAGGGAATGGAGTGAAATGGAATGCAGTGGATTTCAGTGGTGTCACAAGGAGGGGTATAGAACGGAAGGGATTATAATGAAATGCAATGGAATGGAATAGAATGGAATTGAATGGAATAGAATGGAATTGAATGGAATACAA
>NW_026668493.1:0-1205 GCF_009828535.3 Hylobates moloch | reverse complement strand
ACCCAGTGGCGTGGCTCCAGCTCTCACCCAAGCACTGTACCAGGCTTAGAGCTGTGTATTCTGAAAGTATTTGCATAATAAATACCAAATGAATTGGATAAGCAAAGTAGTCAGGCAGACTGAAGAAAGAGAAAGTTGTCACATATCACCCAACTGTAAAAGTCAAGTGTAAAAATCAGAGGGTATATAGTGAGGAAAATAAGGGAAAAACAAACAAGCAAACATTAAAAACCAAATGCCAGGAAACACATAGGCCCCTGAGCTGCAGCTCTCACCAGCTTCCACAGGGGTCCCCTGTCCTTCCTGGCAGAGACCCTGGGGACAGAGCCTACACTTCTCTACTCTTTAAAGCTGCCACCATCTAAAGAATTCCATTGGAATCTTCTCCCTGCAAAGTCCATTTGTTCACTGAACAAGTGTCTATTGAGTCTGCTATTCTAGGCACTAGAGAGACAGCAGGGAACAAGACAGTAAAGTCTCTGCACTCAAAAAACAAACATTTTACTGAGGAAGAATCCAATCATATTAATAAATATATGAACGAGATCATTTCAAATGTTGGTATTAATTAGAAAATTTTAAACAGGAAAAAAAGAAAGTAAAAGACAGTGGTGAGATGAAGAATGATGGGAGGGGTTGCTAATTTAACCTTGGAGGTTCTCTAAGGAGGTTAACTTTGAACTGAGACAAAGTTGGAGCAGAACATTCTAGGACGAAGAAAAGCAAGGAACAAGACATAGAGGTGGCCAGGCATGGTAGTTCACGCCTGTAACCCCAGCACTTTGGGAGGCCAAGGTGGGAGGATGGCTTGAGCCTAGGAGTTCAAGGTGAGTCTGGGCAACAGAGTGAAATCCTGTAGCTACAAAATGTAAAAAAATTAGCAAGGTGTGATAGTGCAAACCTATAGTCTCAGCTACTAGGGAGGCTGAGGTGGGAGGATCTCTTGAGCCTGGGAGGTCAAGGCTGCAGTGAGCTCCGTATACACCACTGCACTCCAGCCTGGATGAGAGAGTGAGACCGTGTCTCAAAAAAAAAAAAAAAAGGGACCTAGAGGCAGCAACATGCATGGTGAGTTCAAGGAAGGAAAGAAATGCCTATTTTGTTCAAAGTATCATCTCATGATGACCACCATCTTTTAAATTGTGCCCACTAACCCTCTACCAGTATTCTCTGTACTTTTTTTTTTTTTTTTTTTTTTTAGACGG
>NW_026668492.1:446-1205 GCF_009828535.3 Hylobates moloch | reverse complement strand
TATTGGCTGTGGGTTTGTCATAGATAGCTCTTATTATTTTGAGATACGTCCCATCAATACCTAATTTATTGAGAGTTTTTAGCATGAAGGTTGTTGAATTTTGTCAAAGGCCTTTTCTGCATCTATTGAGATAATCATGTGGTTTTTGTCTTTGGTTCTGTTTATATGCTGGATTACATTTATTGATTTGCGTATGTTGAACCAGCCTTGCATCCCAGGGATGAAGCCCACTTGATCATGGTGGATAAGCTTTTTGATGTGCTGCTGGATTCGGTTTGCCAATATTTTATTGAGGATTTTTGCAGCAATGTTCATCAAGGATATTGGTCTGAAATTCTCTTTTTCGGTTGTGTCTCTGCCAGGCTTTAGTATCAGGATGATGCTGGCCTCATAAAATGAGTTAGGGAGGATTCCCTCTTTTTCTATCAATTGGAATAGTTTCAGAAGGAATGGTACCAGTTCCTCCTTGTACCTCTGGTAGAATTCAGCTGTGAATCCATCAGGTCCTGGACTCTTTTCGGTTGGTAAGCTATTGATTATTGCCACAATTTCAGAACCTGTTATTGGTCTATTCAGAGATTCAACTTCTTCCTGGTTTTGTCTTGAAAGGGTGTATGTGTCGAAGAATTTATCCATTTCTTCTAGATTTTCTAGTTTATTTGCATAGAGGTGTTTTTAGTATTCTCTGATGGTAGATTGTATTACCGTGGGATCGGTGGTGATATCCCCTTTTTCATTTTTTATTGCATCTATTTGAGT
>NW_026668492.1:0-346 GCF_009828535.3 Hylobates moloch | reverse complement strand
TATTTGATTCTTCTCTCTTTTCTTCTTTATTAGTCTTGCTAGCAGTCTATCAATTTTGTTGATCTTTTCAAAAAACCAGCTCCTGGATTCATTAATTTTTTGAAGGGTTTTTTGTGTCTCTATTTCCTTCAGTTCTCCTCTGATTTTAGTTATTTCTAGCATTCTGCTAGCTTTTGAATGTGTTTGCTCTTGCTTTTCTAGTTCTTTTAATTGTGATGTTAGGGTGCCAATTTTGGATCTTTCCTGCTTTCTCTTGTGGGAATTTAGTGCTATAAATTTCCCTCTACACACTGCTTTGTATGTGTCCCAGAGATTCTGGTATGTTGTGTCTTTGTTCTCGTTGGTT
>NW_026668491.1:0-1205 GCF_009828535.3 Hylobates moloch | reverse complement strand
TTCAGTGCATTGAACTAACAGAGTGGAAGCTTACTTTTCATAGAGCAGTTCCGAAACACTCTTTCTGTGAAAACTGCAAGCCGACATTCTGAGCGCTAAATGGCTTAAAGTGGAAAAAGGAATGTCTTCAAATAAAAACTACACAGAAGCATTCTGTGAAACTTCTTTCTGTTCAGTTCATTGAACTAACATAGTTGAAGCTTACCTTTGATTGAGCAGTTCTGAAACACTGTTTCTGTAGAAACTGCAAGGGGACATTCGCAGCACTAAGGGGACTACAGTGGAAAAAGGCTTATCGTCAAAGAAAAACTACACAGAAGCATTCTGTGAAACTTCTTTCTGTTCAGTGCATTGAACTAACAGAGTTAAAGCTTACTTTTGATAGAGCAGTTCTGAAACACTCTATCTGTAGAAACTGCAAGTGGACATTCTGAACGCTAAAGGGCTTAAAGTGGAAAAAGGAATGTCTTCAAATAAAAACTACACAGAAGCATTCTCTGAAACTTCTTTCCGTTCAGTGCATTGAACTAGCAGAGTGGAAGCTTACTTTTTATAGAGCCGTTCCGAAACGCTCTTTCTGTGAAAACTGCAAGCCGACATTCTGAGCGCTAAAGGGCTTAAAGTAGAAAAAGAAATGTCTTCAAATAAAAACTACACAGAAGCATTCCGTGAAACTTCTTTCTGTTCCTTGCATGCAGCTAACAGAGTTGAAGCTTACTTTTGATTGAGCACTTCTGAAACACTCTTTCTGTAGTAACTGTCAGGGAACATTCGGAGCGCTAAATGGCCTATAGTGGAAAAAGGAATATCTTCAAATAAAAACTGCACAGAAGCATTCTGTGAAAATTCTTTCTGTTCTGTGCATTCAACTAACAGGGTTGAAGCTAACTTTTGATTGAGCAGTTCTGAAACACTCTTTCTGTAGAAACTGGAAGTGGACATTCTGAGCGCTAAGGGGCTTATAGTGGAAAAAGGAATATCTTCAAATAAAAACAACACAGAAGCATTCTATGAAATTTCTTACTGTTCTGTGCATTCAACTAACAGAGTTGAAGTTTACTTTTGATTGAGCAGTACTGAAAAACTGTTTCTGTAGAAACGGCAACGGGACATTCGGAGCACTAAGGGGCCTACAGTGGAAAAAGGAATATCTTCAAAAAAAAACTACACAGAAGCATTCTGTGAAACTTCTTTCTGTTCTGTGC
>NW_026668490.1:0-1206 GCF_009828535.3 Hylobates moloch | reverse complement strand
AGTCCATTAAAATGTATATAGAAGGAAATTCACCTCTAGGGTGGCAATGATTCACTGGATGTATGCATCCAGCTATAGGCCGGGCGCGGTGGCTCATGGCTGTAATCCCAGCACTTTGGGAGGCCGAGGCGGGCGGATCACGAGGTCAGGAGATTGAGACCATCCTGGCCAACACGGTGAAACCCCATCTCTACTAAAAAAAGACAAAAAATTAGCCGGGCGTGGTGGAGGGTGCCTGTAGTCCCAGCTGCTTGGGAGGCTGAGGCAGGAGAATGGTATGAACCCAGGAGGCAGAGCTTCCAGTGAGCTGAGATGGCACCACTGCACTTCAGCCTGGGCGACAGAGCAAGACTCCGTCTCAAAAAAAAAAAAAAAAAATACATCCAACTATTCAAAATGATGATGCCAGGATATATTTCTGCCATAGAAACATGCTTAAAATATAGTAAGTGACAAAAGACCATATGTTATGATTCTACTTTTTAGAATGTTTATATGCATAAAAAAAGTAACAAGCCAGAATGTTTTGAGTGGCAAAATTAAAGATTTATATTTTGTCATCCAAATTATTACAAAAAGAATGTGATTTCCTTTATAATCAGAGAGAAGTGTTATTTTCATTTATTTATATTTATTTTTCTTTTCTCTTTCTTCTTTTTTCTCCTGTATGTATCCCATGCAGGCTAGAGCGCTTAAATCCCTGCCTCTTGAGGGAAATCAGCCCATTTTCGGGACATGCAGTACACAAAGCTGCCCCATCTTCCCTTTATTTTTAATTTTTATTTTATTGATTTATTTATTTATGTTGAGATGGAGTCTCACTCTGTTGCCCAGGCTGGAGTGCAGTGGCGTGTCTCAGCTCACTGCAACCTCCATCTCTCGACTTCAAGAGATTCCCCTGCCTCAGCCTCCCGAGTAGCTGGGACTACAGGCATGCACCTCCATGCCCAGCTAATTTTTGTATTTTTAGTAGAGAGAGTGTTTTACCATCTTGGACAGGCTGGTCTTGAACTCCTGACCTCAAGTGATCCATCTGCCTTGGCCTCCCAAAGTGCTGGGATTACAGGCATGAGCCACTGTGCCTGGTCTGTCATATTATTTCTAAAAATTTCAGTGACATTTCAATTAAGTTAAATTTAATTCTTACTGACCTGATCTCTTATCCTCTGTTTAATGACATCTTCCAGTTGAAAGGTGTTTCCTCTG
>NW_026668489.1:0-1206 GCF_009828535.3 Hylobates moloch | reverse complement strand
ACACTTTTTTTCCATTCCATTCCATTCCTTTCCATTCCATTCCATTCCATTCATTTCAACTAGATTCCACTCCACTCCTCTCCATTCCATTCCATTCCATGTTATTCAAATTGACTCTTCTGCACTCCACTCCTCTCCACTCCACTGCATTCCATTCCTTCCCATTCGCCTCCATTGCAATCCACTCCATTCAATTCAATTGCATTCCATTCCATTCCACTCCATTGCATTCAACTCCACTCAATTCCTTTATTCTCCATTTCACTCCACTGTACTCCTCTGCATCTTTTTCCATTCTATTCCATCCCATTCCATTCCACTCCTTTCGATTACATTGTATTCCGTTCCTTTCCATTCCATTCCATTCAATTCCATTCTATTCCTTTCCATACCATTCCATTCTTTTCCATTGGAACCCACTGCACTCCACTCCAATCCATTCCATTCCATTCCATTCAATACAATTCCAATCCACTAGTCTCCACTGCACTCTTCTCCACTCCACTACACTCCATTCCTTCCCATTCGTCTCCTTTCCAGTCCACTTCATTCGATTCCATTCCATTCCATTCCATTCCATGCCATTCCATTCCATTCCATTCTGTTCCATTACACTCCACTCTACTCCCTGCCTTTCTTTGCCATGTGACACCACTGCACTCCTCTGCATTTTTCTATTCCATTCCATTCCATTCCACTATTTTCCACTAGTTCTTCCTTCCCTTCTTCCTTCCTTCTTTCCTTCCTTTTATAATTCTTCCTTATAATCTCTTCCTTTATACCCTCCTGCCATTCTGCTCCATTCCCTTCCTTTGCACCAGAATCCAATCTACTCCCCTCCTTTCCACTCCACTCCACTCCATTCCTTCCCATTCCACTCCAGTCCACCACAATCCAATCCATTCCATTCATTTCCCATACACTGCAATCCACTCCCATTCATTCCATTACATTCCTTTCCTTTTCATTCTGTTCCATTGTATTCCATTCCATTCCATTACTTTCTATTCAATTCCATTCTACTGCAATCCACTCCACTCCAATCATGTCATTCCATTCCATTCCATCCCTTTCCATTGTATTCCATTCCATTAAATTCCACTCCACTCCACTACTTCCTTTCTTCTCCATTCTTCTTCACTTCACTCTAGTGCATGTTTTTCCATTCGTTCCTTTCCTTTCCATTCCATTCCGTTCCATTCCATT
>NW_026668488.1:0-1206 GCF_009828535.3 Hylobates moloch | reverse complement strand
TCAAAAGATGGAGACCATCCTGGCCAACACAGTGAAACCCTGTCTCTACTAAAAACACAAAAATTAGTGGGGCGTGGTGGCGCACAGCTGTAGTCCCAGCTACTCGGGAGGCTGAGGCAGGAGAATCGCTTGAAGCCAGGAGGCTGAGGTTGTAGCAACATCACGCCACTACACTCCAGCCTGGCCACAGAGCGAGTCTCCATCTCAAAAAATAAACAAACAAACAAACAAAAGACCTTCTTGCCAACCATGGAAACAAGTGGGACAGTGCTCTAATGAAGCAAAAAGTTGTTCTTCTGCTGGCTTTGGGGTTAACAAATGTTATCACTTTGGCCTCTGAGATAACAGTACATACTGTAATTTTTATATGAAAAAGGTTAAATATTTAGTAGCTATAAATCAAAGTTTGATGTGAAATGGTATTTTGAAAAGTTTTTTCATCCTTTAAATGATTGGAGCCCATTCCATTTCTTCACCTTCTCTGCAAAAATAAATCAGAAAACAAGTCTTAACTTTCTTTAGTAGTCTTCAAAACACAGATATGCTTGGTAAAATTTCACGGGCTTTAAATTATATAAATGGACATACATTTAAGATTTCACAAATATTTGAGCAAAGAAAATATCATGACAAAGTGACATTGGTAGGAGACATTGTTTACTTCGTGGCCACCAGCTTCCATTCCTTTATTTGATAACATGTTGTTTTTCCTTTGGGGATGATGCATACAGTTATGTACCACCAATTATGTTAGAAAATGGGAAAGATCCTTGCTCTTACCTTGTCAATTCTGCCAGTGGTTAATTACATGACTTAAGCTTAACAACAACAAAAAACCCACTACATTTTTAAGGGACTCTGAATCTTAAGTGAGGTTTGCAAGAACAGAAGCAGTGACAAGAGTGGGTTAATCTCAATAGAAATACCTGCACCAGACTGACCTTATTGTAAGGCACTTTCTGTAGAACCCAAAGTTACATTGATTATTGAATGACTGCAAATCTGGTTCTTTCTTCCACACTAAAAATTTTGAATAATGCTGAGAAGTGAATCCTATTATATTTGTGTTTAATTCTCTAATTCAGCCAACACAAATAATAGAAAATGGAGGAATGAATAAAATAAGAATAACTTGCTATTTTTCCTAATATAGTCTTTTTATTGTAGCCAGTCTATACGATTTATAGCAACTGGAATACAGATAGT
>NW_026668487.1:0-1206 GCF_009828535.3 Hylobates moloch | reverse complement strand
CTGCACTCCAGCCTGGGGGACAGAGTGAGATTCTGTCTAAAAAAAAAGAAAAAAGTGTTTAAAAAATTAGGTGGGCATGGTGGTGCATGGGTGTAGTCCCACCTACGTGGGAGGCTGAGGTAGAAGGACTGCTTGAGCTCAGCAGGTGAAGCCTGCAGTAAGCTGTGATTGCACCACTGCACTCCAGTCTGGGCAACAGAGCAAGACCCTGTCAGAAAGAAAAGAAAAGAAAGAAGAGGAGAGGAGAGAGGAGAAAGGGAAAAGGGAAAGGAAAGGAGGAAGGAAGGAGAGAGAGAGAGGAAGGGAGGGAGGGAGAGAGGAAGGAAGGAACAAAGGAAGGAAGGAAGAAAGGAAGGATGCAGGGAAGGAAGGAAAAGAAGGAGAGAAGGAAGGAAGGAAGGAGAGAGAGAGGGAAAGAAGGGAGTGAGTCAGGGAGGGAAAGAAAAAAGGAAGGGAGGGAGGGAGGAAGGAAGGAAAGAAAGGGAGGAAGGATGGTGGAAAGAAGGAGGGAGGAAAAGAAGAGAAGGAGGGAGGGAAAGAAGGAGTGAAGAAAAGAGAAGGAAAGAAGGGAGAGAGGGAAAGAATGAATGAAAGAGAGAAAGAAAGAAAGATGGAGGGAAAGAAAGAAAAAAGGAAAAAGGGAGGGAGGTAGGGAAAGAGAAAGAAAGAAAAAAGAAAAAGAAAGGTAGGGAAAGAAAGAAAAAGGAAAAGAAAGAAGAAAAAAGAGAAAGAAAAGGAAAAAGACACAGCGAAGGAGGGAGGGAAGGAGAGAGGGAGGGAGAGAGGGAATAGAGAATAAACAAACAATGAACATTCTTCTCACTGTTCTCAGGGAAGAGGATCCACGTGGAGAACGGTGGATTGGCCACTCGGACGGTGTAGTTGGTCACTTCACATAAGGAAATTGCTCCAAACTGGCAATAGCTGTTGTTCATTGCCTAAGAGAGACACAGGAATATGACGGCTGCTGAGAGACCATGCTTAATTTGATGCTAAGGATGTTCAGATTTTTTTTTTGAGGCAGAGTTTCACTCATCTCCTAGGCTGGAGTGCAGTGGCATGATCTCGGCTCACTATAGCCTCTCCTTCCCGGGTTCAAGCAATTCTCCTGCTTCAACCTCCCGAGTACCTGGGTACTAATTTTTAAAGTATTTTTTTGGGTAGAGACAGGGTTTCACCATGTTGGTCAGGCTGGTCTCGAACCCC
>NW_026668486.1:0-1206 GCF_009828535.3 Hylobates moloch | reverse complement strand
GAGAGACAGTTTGTTATAATTTCTGTTCTTTTACATTTGCTGAGGAGTGCTTTACTTCCAACTATGTGGTCAATTTTGGAATAGGTGTGGTGTGGTGCTGAAAAGAATGTATATTCTGTTGATTTGAGGTGGAGAGTTTTGTAGATGTCTATTAGGTCCACTTGGTGCAGAGCTGAGTTCAATTCCTGGATATCCTTGTTAACTTTCTGTCTCGTTGATCTGTCTAATGTTGACAGTGGGTGTTAAAAGTCTCCCATTATTATTGTGTGGGAGTCTAAGTCTCTTTGTAGGTCAATAAGGACTTGCTTTATGAATCTGGATGCTCCTGTATTGGGTGCATATATATTTAGGATAGTTAGTTCTTCTTGTTGAATTGATCCCTTTACTGTTATGTAATGGCCTTCTTTGTCTCTTTTGATCTTTGTTGGTTTAAAGTCTGTTTTATCCAAGACTAGGATTGCAACCCCTGCCTTTTTTTGTTTTCCATTTGCTTGGTAGATCTTCCTCCATCCCTTTATTTTGAGCCTATGTGTGTCTCTGCATGTGAGATGGGTTTCCTGAATACAGCACCCTGATGGGTCCTGACTCTTTATCCAATTTGCCAGTCTGTGTCTTTTAATTGGAGCATTTAGCCCATTTACATTTAAGGTTAGTATTTATGTGTGAATTTGATCCTGTCATTATGATGTTAGCTGGTTATTTTGCTCGTTAGTTGATGCAGTTTCTTCCTAGCCTTGATGGTCTTTACAATTTGGCATGTTTTTGCAGTGGCTGGTACCGGTTGTTCCTTTCCATGTTTAGTGCTTCCTTCAGGAGCTCTTTTAGGGCAGGCCTGGTGGTGACAAAATCTCTCAGCATTTGCTTGTCTGTAAAGTATTTTATTTCTCCTTCACTTATGAAGCTTAGTTTGGCTGGATATGAAATTCTGGGTTGAAAATTCTTTTCTTTAAGAATGTTGAATATCGGCCCCCACTCTCTTCTGGCTTGTAGAGTTTCTGCCGAGAGATCAGCTGTTAGTCTGATGGGCTTCCCTTTGTGGGTAACCCGAGCTTTCTGTCTGGCTGCCCTTAACATTTTTTCCTTCATTTCAACTTTGGTGAATCTGACAATTATGTGTCTTGGAGTTGCTCTTCTCGAGGAGTATCTTTGTGGCGTTCTGTGTATTTCCTGAATTTGAATGTTGGCCTGCCTTGCTAGGTTGGGGAA
>NW_026668485.1:0-1206 GCF_009828535.3 Hylobates moloch | reverse complement strand
CTTCCTCATTCCAGCAGCAGGTGAGTCCACCCCAGCCCACTGCAGATAAGGAAGTGAGGAATCCCTGGAAAGGAAGCCTGGCTGAAAGCTTCCCTGGGTTTGCTGAATTTTGGACCATTTTCCTCGGTATTTGGGAAATTTACAAGCCTGGCAGATGACTGTTAGCCCTGGGGGCCATAACAGTCTTATGCAGAAAGTTCCTGGGCCATATTTTAGCCAAACTCAGCTCTCACCTTGAATGAGCATAGGAGGCTAGTTCATTAATTTAACACACATATGGAATTCCTTCTATATGCCAGACATTGCTCCAGGCACTTAGAATACATCACTCAGTAAAAGAGATCCCGGCCTTCATGGAACAACTTTCCTAGTGAAGAGAGACAGCAAACTGTGAATCCCGAATATCTGAGACAGGTCTTAGTTAATTTAGAAAGTTTATTTTGCAAAAGTTGAGGACTCACGTCCATGACACAGCCTCAGAAGGTCCTGGTGACATGTGCCAAGGTGGTCAGAGCATAGTTTGGTTTTACACATTTTAGGGAGACATGAGACATCAATCAACATATGTAAGATGAACATTGGTTCAGTCTGGAAAGGTGGGACAACTCAAGCAGGGAGGGGGCTTCCAGGTCACAGGTGGGTGAGAGACAAATGGTTGCATTCTGTTGAGTTTCTCATGAGCCTCTCCAAAGGAGGCAATTAGATATGCATCTATCTCAGTGAGCAGAGGGGTGACTTTGAATAGAACGGGAGGCAGGTTTGCCCTAAGCCATTCCCAGCTTGACTTTTCCCTTTAGCTTAATGATTTTGGGGGGCCCAAGATATGTTCCTTTCACATTTCCCCCTTTTCTTTTTAAAAATCTTTTGGAGAAAGCATTGTAGAAGAAAACGAGTCTCTGGTCTCAGGTTTCATCAGGTCTCTCATGGCTAGGATAGCTTATTCCTAGATAGGTAGGTCCTGATAGCTACCCTAGATAGGTAGCTCATTATTAGCAGGTTGAGAATACTCATGTCCTATGAAGAGAAAATACGGGGAGGAAGGGAGAAAAACAACAAACAAAATAACAATCCTAGAAAATCGATATAGACCACATTACTCTGAAGTCCATACATCAGTAGACAGGTATGAAAGTAGCTTATATATGTAAATAGGTTGCTATTATTTTCTTCTGAAGTTTAAGTTGTCTAGATTCAGTTCACAGGGCT
>NW_026668484.1:0-1207 GCF_009828535.3 Hylobates moloch | reverse complement strand
TAGAGAATGGAGGCATTTTTTACAAAATTGTATATCATTTTTATTATCTAAAGGATTTCTCTCATTCACTATATCTGGTAGGTGAAGAAGGAGCAGGCATTCACTGGGATGGTGAGCATGGCAGGAGCAACAAGAATTCTATCATCAAGGAAATTTAAAGTTTTGGTAAAGACTGTATATTTTAATGCCAATGCTAATTCTAAGGAAACAATAGATGTAGCAGCAGTTATGATAAAAACCAAGTGCCCTTGTCTGTTAAGCTGTCTTATTGCAAGTTTCTGTAATATTTTTGATGAAAACAAATAACAAAGGAGGATAAAATCACCATTAGCAACAAGCAACAACAAAAAGATAGTTATTACTGGTAGAAAAACGCCAAAAATTAATGCCTGTGAAAAATTTTTTAAATATGAGCCATAAATGAGCAAGCTAAATACAAATACAGCACAAAAATAGGTTGAGACAACTTTGTAAGAGCTGAACTGTAAATTGAATTCAATTTTGATGAATGAATTCTGCTGTGATGAGGTGTGTATATGTAAGTGGAAATCAGTCTACCTATCTATTGATTGGAAAGGAGGACATTTGACCATCAGTTTTCTCAGATTTCATTCCATTATTGATCAAGTTTATTATTTAATGACATTATATAATGTAAGTGATTTAAGATACTTCAGGATGAGATATTTAAGGCATTTCAAAATGGAATCTCTTCTATGCCATTAAGAAAAAATCACTTTGGTACATGACACATGAGTTAAATTCCCAGTAGTTACTCTTTGTCTTAATCTAATTTTGTCAGTTTTTCTGGGACAATCTGGTTCATGCACATTATTATTGATACGGAAGTGGGGCAGGGAAACTGCGTAGAGAAAAGCATGTCCCTGGCTAGGGCTCCACCCCAAAGGACCTAGGTGAGGACAGGCACTCCTGCTTTCCCGCCCAAATGTTGCATTTTCCAAGACCAGCCTGGCCCACCATGCCTCCATCCTGGGCCTATAAAAACCCGACATCCTAGCGGGCAGACACACACTAGCGACTGGACAGCATGAGGAACACATCGACGGAAGAAGACACAAGCGGCTGGTCAGCCAGAGCAGATGGCAAAATAGCTCGCCCGGCAGGCCATTGACTACTGGAACAACACAGAGTTTGGCCAGAGCCGTTTGGAGAAAAGTCCGGTCACCGAGCGGCCCAACTCCAGGGG
>NW_026668483.1:0-1207 GCF_009828535.3 Hylobates moloch | reverse complement strand
CCACATTCTTACCTGGCTGCCTCCTACTGGACAGACATGGATGTCTCGATCCTCCCACTTCAACCTCCTGAGTAGCTGGGTACCACTATGCTTGGCTTTGTTTTTTTTTGTTTTTTTTTTTGAGACGGAGTCTTGCACTATCACCCAGGCTGGAGTGCAGTGGCGCAGTTCGGCTCACTGCAAGCCCCGCCTCCTGAGTTCACACCATTCTCCTGCCTCAGTCTCTCGAGTAGCTGGGACTACAGGCGCACGCCACCACGCCCGGCTAATTTTTTGTACTTTTAGTAGAGACGGGGTTTCACCGTGTTAGCCAGGATGGTCTTGATCTCCTGACCTCATGATCCTCCCACCTCGGCCTCCCAAAGTGCTGGGATTACAGGCGTGAGCCCCCGTGCCCGGCCCATGCTTGGCTATTTTTAAAATTTTTTGTGGAGGATAGGTCTCACTATGTTGCCAAGGTGGTCTCGAACTCCTGGGCTCAATTGATTGTCCCGCTTTGGCCTCCCAAAGTGCTAGGATAATAGGCATGAGCCACCACACCCTGCCCAGCTGATGTGGCCCCTTCTAAGCAAAACTAGAGTGGGGCACTATTTGGTGACACTGCTCTGTGACACATTTCTGTGTCAGGACACCCAAAAATGACCCCTTTCAGTCCCCGGGGACAACAGTGCAGGCTGTACTGCGTTAGTATTTTGAACTCCGTAGGTGCCGGATGATAAATATTTTTGAGTAGGGTTTATACCGGATATGATCAAACAAGCCATGTATGTGTACACACCAGGCAGAGTAACCTCTGCCACCTGTTTTCCAGCACATGGGGGCACGCCCTGAGGAATCCACATCTCGCAACTGCTTTCTTCTTACTGCCCCTGGTTGCTTCAAACTCCTGAGAGGGGTGCTTCCAGAGAACCCCCTCTTCTATGTGTTCTGAGGATTCAGCCTTCGTGAATCTGGCCTGGCAGGCTGGAACCTTTCCAGCAAGGCCCTCCCAGGGCTTGCTTCCCAGGGCAGTTGGGCACATCTCTGAGTGGACACTGCCCCCTCGAGGCCGTGCCCACCATGACACCTGGGAGAGCTGAGCTCACACAAGAGAAACAGACCCAGGTGGATGCTTTCCTTCCAAGTGTCCTCCCTGGTGTCTTCACATGGCTCACTGTAGCCAGAGCTGGGTTACGATTGTGTTTAGGGGAGACTTTCATCTTGCACC
>NW_026668482.1:0-1207 GCF_009828535.3 Hylobates moloch | reverse complement strand
GTCACTCCTCTCCATGAGCGGTAGAATAAATGCATTCAGATGAAGCCGGGCCATCATTACTTTGTCAAGTAGAAATACATTTCAGTTTACCTCAGAGCAACATGTCCTACACTACCTTGGCCCAGGGAGGTCCCTGAGATGGAGCTTTGTAGACTTTCTCTCCTTTACCCCTTGAGCTGGGATGAGAAATGCCAGGTATTATAGGAGGGAATCCTACATCCTGTGGTTGCTGAGAGGCCCTTGAAAGCCTTCATCTGGAGCATGAGGAGCAGGAGAAATGTTCCTTCTGGAGTGGGCGCTGACAGTGTTCTTAGATTAAATTCTTACATTACAATAAAAGTGAATCGCCTGGGCATGGTGGCTCATGCCTGTAATACCAGCACTTTACTAAACACTCTACCAAAAATGCAAAAAAAAAAAAAATTACCCAGGCATGGCAGTGGGCACCTGGGAGGTGCCTGTAGTCCCAGCTACTCGGGAGGCTGAGGCAGGAGAAATGCTTGAACCTGGGAGGCAGAGGTTGCAGTGAGCCGAGATCACTTCACGGCACTCCAGCCTAGGCAAGGCAATACAGCAAGACTCCATCCAAAAAAAAAAAAAAAACTTCTGTTTTGAAAAGACTTAATCATCATCTATCTTAACACCCCCCAATGCCCCATGAAATGCAGTCAGTTGAAAGAAAGGGGTCGGTCTTCAGAGATTTATAAACGGACACTTCAAGAGCCAAGCTCATTCTTCTCCAGAACCCACAGAGTGGCTTTGCAACTGGCCTTGGAGACTTCCAAAAGCTACCAGCACTGCACGGTGAGGCTCTGATCCCTGAACTGAATTCATCTTATTTGACAGCAGGCTTTGGTGAGAATGTAGATATTTTTCTGAGGTAAGTACACAATTTCCAGAGTAGAAGGTACTATTAGGCTACAAACCAAAACAAACAAAATTTGGGGACTTTAATTTATCTGCAAACTTAGATTTTTTTTAGATGAAATGATCTCATTTTCTGAGTTTTAAGAACGGCTCCATTTCTTTTTGAAAATTATTCTAAACATAATCCGTAGGTTTACAAGCTCCATTTACTTAACCTATTTACCAATTAACATTTTCATCACCTGTCTTGCTACATGTTCCTCAAATTAAGGTTATGATTAACTTTTTACTTGATGTATTTCTAAGTTATTTGTATAGATTGTAAGCATTTTGCAATAGT
>NW_026668481.1:0-1207 GCF_009828535.3 Hylobates moloch | reverse complement strand
AGAAAGAGTGTTTCAGAACTTCTCAATCAAAAGTACGGTTCAACTCTGTTAGTAGAATGCACAGATCGGAAAGAACTTTCGCAGAATGATTCTGTGTAGTTTTTATTTGAAGGTGTTCCATTTTCCACTAAAGGTCCCTTAGCGCTCCAAATGTCCACTTGCAGTTTCTACAGAAAGAGAGTTTCAGAACTTCTCAATCAAAAGTAAGCTTCAACTCCGTTAGTTGAATGTACAGAACAGAAAGAAGTTTGGCAGAATGATTCTGTGTAGTTTTTATTTCAAGGTATACCTTTTACCACAATAAGCCCCTTAGTGTTCTGAATGTCCACTTGCAGTTTCTACAGAAAGAGTGTTTCAAAACTCCTCAATCAAAAGTAAAGTTCAACTCTGCTAGTTGAATGCACAGAACAGAAAGAAGTTTGGCAGAATGATTCTGTGTAGTTTTTATTTGAAGGTGTTCCTTTTTCCACTAAAGGTCCCTTAGCGCTCCAAATGTCGACTTGCAGTTTCTACAGAAAGAGAGTTTCAGAACTTCTCAATCAAAAGTAAGCTTCAACTCTGTTAGTTGAATGTACAGAACAGAAAGAAGTTTGACAGAATGATTCTGTGTAGTTTTTATTTCAAGGTATACCTTTTACCACAATAAGCCCCTTAGTGTTCTGAATGTCCACTTGTAGTTTCTACAGAAAGAGTGTTTCAAAACTCCTCAATCAAATGTAAAGTTCAACTCTGCTATTTGAATGCACAGATCAGAAGGAAGTTTCACATAATGCTTCTGTGTAGTTTTAATCTGAAGATATCCCTTTTTCCACTATAGGCCCCTCAGTGCTTCGAATGTCCACTTCCAGTTACTACAGAAAGAGTGTTTCAGAACTTCTCAATAAAGAGTAATGTTCAACTCTGTTAGTTGAATGCACAGAACAGAAAGAATTTTGGCAGAATGATTCTGTGTAGTTTTTACTTGAAGATACTCTTTTTTCCAATATATGCCCCTTTACGCCCGGTATGTCCGCTTGCAGTTTCAACAGAAAGAGAGTTTCAGAACTTCTCAATCAAATATAAGGTTCAACTCTGTTAGATGAATGCACAGAACAGAAAGAAGTTTGGTAGAATGCTTCTGTGTAGTTTTAATTTGAAGATATTCCTTATTTCACTATAGGCCTCTTAGCGCTAAGAATGTCCACTTGCAGTTTCTACAGAAAGACTG
>NW_026668480.1:0-1207 GCF_009828535.3 Hylobates moloch | reverse complement strand
CTATCAAAACAGCAGCCCCCCAACCCCCTATCAAAACAGCAGCCCCCAACCCCCTATCAAAACGGCAGCCCCCCAACCCCCATCAAAACGGCAGCCTCCCAACCCCCATCAAAACAGCAGCCTCCCAACCCCCTATCAAAACAGCAGCCCCCAACCCCCTGTCAAAACGGCAGCCCCCCCAACCCCCTATAAAAACAGCAGTCCCCCAACCTCTATCAAAATAGCAGCCTCCCAACTCCTATCAAAAAAGCAGCCCCCCAAACCCCCATCAAGACAGCAGCCCCCCCCAAACCCCCATCAAGACAACAGCCCCCACCAAACCCTTATCAAAACAGCAGCCAGCCACTGCCCGGGAGGGACGGGCTTCTCACCTCCCTGGGCTCCGTTTACGTAACCGAAACCGCAGAATAAAGGGCTCCTCAGATCCTCGGGCGCTGCTCCCAGGGGTGCGGGAAGATGTCCCAGCAGCGCCTCTCCATCGCCACAGGCCCGCGGACGGTAGCCAAGGCCCGGGGAAGCTGGAGGCTCTGCGGGGGGCGGTCTGACAGCCCCACCTGCCAGGACGCGGTGGTGTCAGGACCCCGAGACGGGCCGTTTCTGTAGCCAGGGATCTCTCAAAACCTGCGGCGGGCAGTGGCTTCATTCCAGCCCCCCACGCCCTTATTTCCCACGCCTCACACTGGCGGCGGCACCCGAGGCCTGGGAATAGGGAAACGGTTCGAGCCCCGGGCTGGGGAGGGCCTGGAGGGAAGGGCTGCAGGGGCGTCCCTGGACGCGAAGAAAGGCCAAAGCGCCGGCGCAGGGCCCGGAGACGGTGACAGACCTGTCCCTGGCGCGGCCGACGGTGACCCCCGCCCGTGGCCTTTGCGAAGCCTCCCTGCAGCCTCCGGGCACGGAGCGCGCAGCGCCGAACTCCGGGCATCCCAATCCGACAGCGCAGGGACGCGCGGGGCGGCCCGGGAAGGGGGCTCGGGGGAGCGCGGAGGGTAGGGGCTGCGGCGCAGGTGGCTGCTGGGGCTGACGGGCCCAGTCTGCGCCCCCGGGTGCCCCCCGCGCCGCGCCCGCAGGACCGAGCCCCGCGCCCGCTTACCTTGGAGACGCAGCAATTGCAGCGGAGGCGCCTCCGCGACTCGGCCGCGCGCGACCCGGTGCTCAGCGGAGCTTTCCAGCCGCCGCCCCGCGCACGCCCGTCCCGCCCGTCCCGCCC
>NW_026668479.1:0-1207 GCF_009828535.3 Hylobates moloch | reverse complement strand
GTGCAGTTTTTATTTGAAGATATTCCTTTTTCCACTATAGGCCCCTTAGCGCTCTGAATGTCCCTCTGCAGTTTCTACAGAAAGACTGTTTCAGAACTGCTCAATGAAAAGTAAGCTTCAACTCTGTTAGTTGAATGCACAGAACCGAAAGAGGTTTCACAGAATGCTACTGTGTAGTTTTTGTTTGAAGATGTTCCTTTTTCCACTATAGGCCCCTTCGTGCTCCGAATGTCCCCTTTCAGATTCTACAGAAGCAGTGTTTCAGAACTGCTCAATCAAAAGTAAGCTTCAACTCTGTTAGTTGAATGCACAGAAAAGAAAGAAGTTTCACAGAATGCTTCTGTGGAGTTTTCATTTGAAGATATTGCTTTTTCCACTATAGGCCCTTTAGCGATCGGAATGTCCCTTTGCAGTTTCTACAGAAAGAGTGTTTCAGAACTGCTCAATCAAAAGAAGGTTCAACCCTGTTAGTTGAATGCCCCGAACAGAAAGAAGTTTCATAGAATTCTTCTGTGCAGTTTTTATTTGAAGATATTAATTTTTCCAGCATAGGCCACTTAGCGCTCCAAATATCCCCTTGCAGTTTCTACAGAAAGAGTGTTTCAGAACTGCTCAATCAAAAGTAAGCTTCAAACCTGTTAGTTGAATCCAGAGAACAGAAAGAAGTTTCACGGAATGCTTCTGAGTAGTTTTTATATGAAGATACTCCTTTTCCCACTATAAGCCCCTTAGCGCTCAGAATGTCCCCTTGCAGTTTCTACAGAGAGTGTTTAATAACTGCTCTATCAAAAGTAAGCTTCAACTCTGTTACTTGAATGCACAGAACAGAAAGAAATTTCACAGAATGCTTCTGTGTAGTTTTTATTTTAAGATATTCCTTTTTCCACTATAAGCCCCTTAGCGATCAGAATGTCCACTTGCAGTTTCTACAGAAAGAGAGTTTCATAACTGCTCTCTCAAAAGTAAGCTTCAACTCTGTTAGTTGAATGCACAGAAAAGAAAGAAGTTTCACAGAATGCTTCTTAGTAGTTTTTATTTGAAGATATTCCTTTTTGCTCTGTAGGCCCCTTAGCGCTAAGAATGTCCCATTGCAGTTTCTACAGAAAGAGTGTTTCATAACTGCTCTACCAACATAAGCCTCAAGTCCGTTAGTTGAGTGCGCAGAACAGAAAGAAGTTTCACAGAATGCTTCTGAGTAGTTTTTATT
>NW_026668478.1:0-1207 GCF_009828535.3 Hylobates moloch | reverse complement strand
CATGAGATCAGGAGATCGAGACCATCCTGGCTAACACGGTGAAACCCTGTCTGTACTAAAAAATACAAAAAACTAGCCAGGTGTCGTGGCAGGTGCCTGTAGTCCCAGCTACTCAGGAGGCTGAGGTAGGAGAATGGCATGAACATGGGAGGTGGAGCTTGCAGTGAGCCGAGATCACACCACTGCACTCCAACCTGGGCCACAGGCGAGACTCCGTCTCAAAAAAAAAAAAAGAAAAAGAAAAAGAAAAGAAAAGAAAAAAGAGAGAAGACACAAATAAATAAAATCAGAAATAAAAAGATGTTACAATGAAAACCACAGAAATACAAAGGATCATTAGAAACTACTATGAAGAACTGTACACCAATACATTAAAAAACCTAGAGGAAATGGATACATTTTTAGACACATGCAACCTACCAAGATTGAACCAGAAAGGAATAGAAAACTGGAATAGACTGACAACAAATGTCAATACTGAATTAGTAACAAAAAGCCTTCCAACAAAGAAAAGTCCAAGACCAGATGGCTTCTCTGCTGAAAACTGCTAAATACTTAAAGAAGACTTAATATCAACTATTCTCAAATTATTCTGGAAAATTTAAAGCAGAGACAATTCTTCCTAATTCATCCTGTGAGACCAACATAACCTTGATACCAAAACCAGGCCAGGACACAACAACAGCAACAACATCAACAAAACTACAGGCCAATATCCCTGATGAACAGAAATGCAAAAATTCTCAACAAAGTATTAGCAAACTGAATCCAACAACACATCAAAAAAAAAAAAAAAAAAAGAAGAAGAAGAAAAAACCACAAGAATCAAGTGGAATTTACCCAGGAGTACAAGGATGGCTCAGTGTACAGAAATCAAAAACCATCATACATCACGTGAATTGAATGAAGAACAAAATCCATATGATTATCTCAATAGCCACAGAAAACTTTTTTGATAAAATTCAATGTCCCTTCATGATAAAAACTCTTAATAAGTTAGGTAAATCAGCAAAGTCTCAGGATACAAAATTAATGTACAAAAATCACAAGCATTCTTGTACACCAATAACAGACAAACAGAGAGCCAAATCATGAGTGAACTCCCATTCACAATTGCTTCAAAGAGAATAAAATACCTAGGAATCCAACTTACAAGGGATGTGAAGGACCTCTTCAAGGAGAACTACAAACCACTGCTCAATGAAAT
>NW_026668477.1:0-1207 GCF_009828535.3 Hylobates moloch | reverse complement strand
CTGGGAGTCACCACCCCAACGATGAAGCTTCTGGGAATCACCACCCCAATGATGAATCTTCTGAGAATCACCACACCAATGATGAAGCTTCTGTGAGTCACCACCTGATGATGAAGTTTCTGGGAATCACCACCCCAATGATGAAACTTCTGGGAGTCACCACCCCAGTGATGGAGATTTTGGGAAGCACCACCCCACTGATGACACTTCTGGGTGTCACCACCCTGATGATGATGAATCTTCTGGGAGTCACCACCCCGATGATGATGAAGCTTCCGGGAGACACCACCCTTATGATGAAGAAGCTTCTGTGAGTCACCACTCCGATGATGATGAACCTTCTGGGATTCAACAACATGATGATGATGAAGCTTCTGGAAGTCACCACCCCGATGATGATGAAGCTTCTGGGAGTCAAAACCCTGATGATGAAGCTTCTGGGTGTCAAAACCCCGATAATGAAACTTCTCAGAGACACCACCCAGATGATGAAGTTTCTGGGAATCACCACCCCAATGAGGAAGCTTCTGGGAGTCACCACCCCGATCATGAAGCTTCTGGGAATCACCACCCCGATGATGAAGCTTATGGGAGTCATCAAAACAATGATGAAGCTTCTGGGAATCACCACCCTGATGATGAAGATTCTGGAATTCACCTTGCAGATGATAGTGAAGTTTCTGAGAGTCACCATCCCCATGATGAAGTTTCTGTGATTCACCACTGCCATGATGAAGCTTCTGGGGGTCTACACCCTGATGATGAAGCTTCTGGGAGTCACCACCCCTGTGATGATGAAGCTTTGGGGATTCACCACCCCCATGATAATAAAGCTCTGGGAGTCACCAAAACGATGATGATGAAGCATTTGGGAGTCACCACCCCAATGATGAAGCTTCTGAGAGTCTCCACCTCGAGGATGATGAAGCTTCTGGGAGTCAAAACCTTGATCACTAAGCTTCTGGGAGTTACCGCCCTGATGATGAAGCTTCTGGGAATCACCGCCCTGATGATGAAGCTTCTGAAAATCATCATGGTGATGATGAAGCGTCTGGGAGACAACACCCCAATGATCAAGCTTCTGGGAAACACCACCCTGATTATGAAGATTCTGAGAATCACCACCCCGATGACGAAGCTTCTGGGAGTCACCTCCTGATGATGAAGCCTCTCGGAATCACCAGTATGATGATGAATATTCTGGGAG
>NW_026668476.1:0-1207 GCF_009828535.3 Hylobates moloch | reverse complement strand
GGAGACAGAGTTTCACTCTTGTTGCCCAGGCCGGAGTGCAATGGCGCGATCTCGGCTCACTGCAACTTCCACCTCCCGGGTTCGAGAGATTCTCCTGCCTCAGCCTCGCGAGTAGCTGGGATTACAGGCGCGCGCCACCACGCTTGGCTACTTTTTGTATTTTTAGTAGAGACCGGGTTTCACCATGTTGGCTAGGGTTTTCCCAAACTCCTGGCCTCAGGTAATCCGACTGCCTCGGTCCCCCAAAGTGCTGGGATTACAGGCGTGAGCCACTGCGCCCAGCCTTTTTTCCTCTGTCTTAACCAAATGCAATATCCGTAGGATCTGATCTAAAGCATAAGTTGATTAGTTGGGTTTTTCTGTAGAACAGACATTGTAAGAAACCAAAATCAGTTTTGTTTTGGTTTAATGGGTCCTGGTTGGAAAAGAACTGAATATTTCACATCCCTGGGTTTTCAACGTCTTTTCTTGGCTACATTCCATCTTTGGCTAAATGTTGGAAAACCATGGAAGTGAAATAATTAGCCATATGGCAAATATTGGTTTTGTTGAACCAAGTCAGACCTTTGGTCAGTTTATTCTAGTTTATGCAAACAGTGTGGCCAATTACCAAGGACGTTCATGGGCTGTGCATAACATGTCCAACTGTACACACAGAGTATTTGTCTCTTAGGTCCTACCCATGTTATCTCAGGTCTCTTTGACTATCTATATCTAAGGTACTGTTCAAACACTAAATTAATTGTAATTTTGCACATAGGAAAATAACAAAAATCTTATTTACTTATTATATTGTGAACTTCAGGTTTATCTTTATGGCTGAGAGATAAAACTTGTGAAACATCTTAATAACTAAGATTATCCTTGGCCGACAGCACTTTGGGAGGCCGAGGCAGGAGGATTGCTTGAGGCTAGGAGTTCGAGATAGTGAGACTCTGTCTCTAGCTGGTTATCGTGGTGTGCACCTGTAGTCTCATCTGCTTTGGAGTTGAGGCTGCAGTGAACTATGATTGTGCCACTACCCTCCAGGCTGGGCGACAGAGCAAGACCACATCTTAAAAAAAAAGATTATCCTTTTTCAGTACAGATTGGAAGAAACATGATTAAAATAATTATTAAATGTTAAAACATGATTAAAATGTTAATTAACAGAAAATCACCATTGTCAGAAGTATATTTATTCAGAATCCTGAATTTGATTTTTCTT
>NW_026668475.1:0-1207 GCF_009828535.3 Hylobates moloch | reverse complement strand
TGCCCATCCCTCGGGGCTAATGTGGGGATCAAGGAAACGACAGATCTCTTTCATGAGCTGGAAAGCATCATGCCCATGGAAACAGTGAAGTCACTTTCCACCCTCCCCTGCCCGGGAGCCATACACGCTCCCTCTCTGGATTCAACCACTACCAAGTATCTGGATTATTCTTCCAGATATTGAATTATTGAACACTTTTGGGCATTTACAAAGCATGAGTCTTCTTAAGACTTTATCTGTATCTCATCCTTTTTAGCCCTATAGATCTTAGTAGGTCTATAGCATAGATCTACTAACATTCCCACATCTCAGAATAGGGAACTGAGGCACAGGGGTTCATTTCACTCTCCCAGGTATGTGCAGATTCTAAGTAGGGTTTGAACCCAGGCCATTCTTGGTGACTTGGATCTGCTGCTTTTCTATATGGTCTCATCTAAATAAAGGTATCTGCCTGCACAAACAGTCCATTTTAAGTGCAACGAAGCTTGCAGAATCTTCCTAGAACCCAAATCTAATTCAGGTAGAGTTGAATAGCAGGCAATGAAAACTGGGATGAAAACTTTCATCTGTGAATAAGTTTTTACTAATTTCTCCGCTGTCCTCTGCCAGTAACATGTCAAGCACTGTCTTTACTATAATACATTTTCTAGAATCTATCAGAAGTCTGCTCTGCTTTGTAGGTTTCGGCGCCGATTCCAAGCGCTACTTCAGAATGATATGGAGACGGCATAGAATTTTGCCTCTAGAAAATGCAGGTAATGTGGAAATTAAATCATTAAGTTCATTTAAGCAAACAATTCCAGTTTATTCATTCAGTGCTCCATATTAGAGAAACTCAGTAAATGCTATGTCATGTTCTTCATTTATTTTATTTGTGCCAATTTAAATGCATTAAATCAATGGTAGATGATACAACTACACAAGTAAGTAACATTGACAACTTAGCGTTCGGTTCTTGTGTGTGTGTGTGTGTGTGTGTGTGTGTGTCTGAAAAGGTCTCATTTGTCACCCAGGAGTGTATTGGTGCAATCACAGCTCACTGTGATCTTGACCTCCCCAGGTTCAGTTGATCCTTCCACCTCAGCCTCCCAAGTAGCTGGCCATAAGGCACATGCCACTATACTAAGCTAATTTTTTTTTTTTGGAGAGATGGGATTTGACCATGTTGTCCATGATAGTAAAGGACATCACAAAGGTTTAGACATTT
>NW_026668474.1:0-1207 GCF_009828535.3 Hylobates moloch | reverse complement strand
CGCACCTGGCGTGGAGGGTCCTATGCCCATGGAGTCTCACTGATTGCTAGCACAGCAGTCTGAGATCAAACTGCAAGGCGGCAGCGAGGCTGGGGGAGAGGCACCCGCCATTGCCCAGGCTTGCTTAGGTAAACAAAGCAGCCAGGAAGCTCGAACTGGGTGGAGCCCACCACAGCTCAAGGAGGCCTGCCTGCCTCTGTAGGCTCCACCTCTGAGGGCAGGGCACAGACAAACAAAAATTCAGCAGGAACCTCTGCAGACTTAAATGTCCCTGTCTGACTGACAGCTTTGAAGAGAGTAGTGGTTCCCCCAGCATGCACCTGGAGATCTGAGAACGGACAGACTGCATCCTAAAGTGGGTCCCTGACCCACCAGCAGCCTAACTGGGAGGCACCCCCCAGTAGGGAAAGACTGACACCTCACTCGGCCAGGTACTCCTCTGAGACAAAACTTCCAGAGGAACTATCAGACAGCTGAATTTGTGGTCTCACGAAAATCCGCTCTTCTGCAGCCACCGCTGCTGACACACAGCAAAACAGGGTCTGGAGTGGACCTCTAGCAAACTCCAACAGACCTGCAGCTGAGGGTCCTGTCTGGTAGAAGGAAAACTAACAAACAGAAAGGACATCCACACCAAAAACCCATCTGTACATCACCATCATCAAAGACCAAAAGTAGATAAAACCACAAAGATGGGGAAGAAACAGAGCAGAAAAAATGGAAATTATAAAAAGCAGAGCACCTCTCCTCCTCCAAAGGAACGCAGTTCCTCACCAGCAACGGAACAAAGCTGGATGGAGAATGACTTTGACGAGTCGAGAGAAGAAGGCTTCAGATGATCAAACTACTCCGAGCTATGGGAGGAAATTCAAAACAATAGCAAAGAAGTTAAAAACTTTGAAAAAAAAATTAGACGAATGGATAACTAGAATAACCAATGGAGTGAAGGGCTTAAAGGAGCTGATGGAGCTGAAAGCCAAGTATCGAGAACTACACGAAGATTGCAGAAGCCTAGGCAGCCGATGCGATCAACTGGAAGAAAGGGTATCAGTGATGGAAGATGAATGAAATGAAGTGAGAAGGGAAGTTTAGAGAAAAAAGAATAAAAAGAAATGAACAAAGCCTCCAAGAAATTTGGGACTATGTGAAAAGACCAAACCTACGTCTGATTGGTGTACCTGAAAATGATGGGGAGAATGGAACCAAG
>NW_026668473.1:746-1208 GCF_009828535.3 Hylobates moloch | reverse complement strand
TGGCGGGCACCTGTAATTCCAGTTACTCAGGAGGCTGAGGCAGGAGAATCACTTGAATCCGGGAGGCAAAGGTTGCAGTGAGCCGAGATCATGCCACTGCACTCTAGCCTGGGTGACAAGAGTGAGACTCCATCTCCAAAAAAAAAAAAAAAAAATGAGAAAAAGGATAGAATTGCAAGCCAAATTACCAGGAAGGAAATAGGAAATAATGACAAGTAAAATTAATAAAATGAAAAGCTAACCCAAAGAAAAGATGAACAAAGCTAGAAGTTGGTGTTTGAAAAAGACGAATAGAAACAAACAACCCTCTGGCATGGTTGCTTTTTTAAAAGGGCATAGGCCGGGTGTGGTGGCTCACTCCTGTAATCCCAGCACTTTGGGAGGCCGAGGCAGGCGGATCAAGAGGTAAGGAGATCGAGACCATCCTGGCTGACATGGTGAAACCCCGTCTCTACCAAAAAT
>NW_026668473.1:0-736 GCF_009828535.3 Hylobates moloch | reverse complement strand
TAAAAGGGCATAAATAACTGGAACAATCGGACAAAACCCCAGACAGGAAACAAGAGGGGGTTTTATGAACTTTATTCTATGTCTGACAACCTAGATGAGATGGACAAATTTCTAGAAAAATCCAACCTACTAAAACAGAGCAATGGAGCTGGGCGCGGTGGCCCATGCCTGTAATACCAGCACTTTGGGAGGCCAAGGCAGATCACCTGAGGTCAGGAGTTCGAGACCAGCCTGGCCAACTGGCAAAACCCCGTCTCTACTAAAATACAAAAATTGGCCAAGTGTGGTGGCTAATAATCCCTGTAATAAATAAAGCCTGTAATCCCAGCTACTTGGGAGGCTGAGGCAGGAGAATTGCTTGAAACCCAGAGGTGGAGGTTGCAGTGAGCCGAGATCACACCACTGCACTCCAGCCTGGGCAACAGAGCGAGACTCCATAAGAACACAAACAGGCTGGGCGCGGTGGCTCACACCTGTAATCCCAGCACTTTAGGAGGCTGAGGCGGGCGGATCATGAGGTCAAGAGATTGAGACCAGCCTGGCCAACTTGGTGAAACCGCATCTCTACTAAAAATACAGAAGTTAGCCGGGCATGGTGGCACCTGCCTGTAATCCCAGCTACTCGGGAGGCTGAGGCAGGAGAATCACTTGAACCCGGGAGGTGGAGGTTGCAGTGAGCCAAGATTGCACCATTGCACCCCAGCCTGGGCGACAAGAGTGAAACTCCGTCTCAAAA
>NW_026668472.1:0-1208 GCF_009828535.3 Hylobates moloch | reverse complement strand
CCACATTCTTACCTGGCTGCCTCCTACTGGACAGACATGGATGTCTCGATCCTCCCACTTCAACCTCCTGAGTAGCTGGGTACCACTATGCTTGGCTTTGTTTTTTTGTTTTTTTTTTTTTTGAGACGGAGTCTTGCACTATCACCCAGGCTGGAGTGCAGTGGCGCAGTTCGGCTCACTGCAAGCCCCGCCTCCTGAGTTCACACCATTCTCCTGCCTCAGTCTCTCGAGTAGCTGGGACTACAGGCGCACGCCACCACGCCCGGCTAATTTTTTGTACTTTTAGTAGAGACGGGGTTTCACCGTGTTAGCCAGGATGGTCTTGATCTCCTGACCTCATGATCCTCCCACCTCGGCCTCCCAAAGTGCTGGGATTACAGGCGTGAGCCCCCGTGCCCGGCCCATGCTTGGCTATTTTTAAAATTTTTTGTGGAGGATAGGTCTCACTATGTTGCCAAGGTGGTCTCGAACTCCTGGGCTCAATTGATTGTCCCGCTTTGGCCTCCCAAAGTGCTAGGATAATAGGCATGAGCCACCACACCCTGCCCAGCTGATGTGGCCCCTTCTAAGCAAAACTAGAGTGGGGCACTATTTGGTGACACTGCTCTGTGACACATTTCTGTGTCAGGACACCCAAAAATGACCCCTTTCAGTCCCCGGGGACAACAGTGCAGGCTGTACTGCGTTAGTATTTTGAACTCCGTAGGTGCCGGATGATAAATATTTTTGAGTAGGGTTTATACCGGATATGATCAAACAAGCCATGTATGTGTACACACCAGGCAGAGTAACCTCTGCCACCTGTTTTCCAGCACATGGGGGCACGCCCTGAGGAATCCACATCTCGCAACTGCTTTCTTCTTACTGCCCCTGGTTGCTTCAAACTCCTGAGAGGGGTGCTTCCAGAGAACCCCCTCTTCTATGTGTTCTGAGGATTCAGCCTTCGTGAATCTGGCCTGGCAGGCTGGAACCTTTCCAGCAAGGCCCTCCCAGGGCTTGCTTCCCAGGGCAGTTGGGCACATCTCTGAGTGGACACTGCCCCCTCGAGGCCGTGCCCACCATGACACCTGGGAGAGCTGAGCTCACACAAGAGAAACAGACCCAGGTGGATGCTTTCCTTCCAAGTGTCCTCCCTGGGTGCCTCAAGATTGAACCAAAATGCAGAGCTGGGTTACGATTGTGTTTAGGGGAGACTTTCATCTTGCACC
>NW_026668471.1:0-1208 GCF_009828535.3 Hylobates moloch | reverse complement strand
GGTGGGAATTGAACAATGAGAACTCATGGACACAGGAAGGGGACCATTACACTCCGGGGACTGTTGTGGGGTGGGGGATGGGGGGAGGGACAGCATTTGAAGATACACCTAATGCTAAATGACGAGTTAATGGGTGCAGGAAATCAACATGGCACATGGATACATATGTAACAAACCTGCACATTGTGCACATGTACCCTAAAACCCTACAGTATAATAAAAAAAAATGGAACGGAACGGAATGGAATGGAACGGAACAGAAAGCAATGGAGTGCAATTGAATGAAATGGAACGGAATGGAATGAATTGGAATGGAATGGAATATACTGGAATGGAATGGAATGGAATGGAATGGAATGGAATGGAATGGAATGGAATAGAAAGGAATGGAAAGGAACAGAATGAAATGGAATGGAACGACATGGTATAGAATGCAATGGAATGGAATGGAAAGAAATGGAGACATAAAATGTGAGCTGATATTGTGCAACTGAAATCCAGCCTGGGTGATAGCTTCAGAACTTGTGAAAGAAAGGAATAGAATAGAATAGTTTGGAATGGAATGGTATGGAGTGGAATGGAATGGAGTGCAATGCAATGGAATGGAATGCAATGGAGTGAAATGGAATGGAATGGAATTGAATGCAATAGAACAGAATGAACGGTGAAATAAAATGTGAGCTGACATTGTGCCACGGCAATCCAGCCAGGGTGACAGATTGAGAATTTGTTGAGAGAAAGGAATAGAAGAGAATATTGTGGAATTCAATGGAATGCTGTGCAATGGAACGGAATGAAATGGATTGGAATGAAATTAAATGGAATGGCAAGGAATGGAGTGCAATGGAATGGAAAGGAATGGAATGGAATGGAATGGATTGGAATGATATGGAATGGAATGGAATGGAATGGAATGGAATGGAATGGAATGGAATGGAACAGTGAAATAAAATGTGAGCTGACATTGTGCCACTGCAATCCACCCAGGGTGACAGACTGAGAACTTGTTGAAAGAAAAGAATAGTACAGAAAAGTGTGGAAAGGAATGGAATGGAATGGAATGGAATGGAATGGAATGGAGTGCAATAGATCAGAATAGAACGGAATGGAACGAATTGGAATGGAATGGAATGGAATGCAATGGAATGTAACGGAATGGATTGCAATGGGATGGAATGGAACAGAATGGAGTGAAATGGAAAGGAATG
>NW_026668470.1:0-1208 GCF_009828535.3 Hylobates moloch | reverse complement strand
TGCATGTAACTAACAGAGTTGAAGCTTACTTTTGATTGAGCACTTCTGAAACACTCTTTCTGTAGTAACTGTCAGGGAACATTCGGAGCACTAAATGGCCTATAGTGGGAAAAAGAATATCTTCAAAAAAAAATTTCACAGAAGCATTCTGTGAAACTTCTTTCTGTTTTGTGCATTCAACTAACAGGGTTGAAGCTAACTTTTGATTGAGCAGTTCTGAAACACTCTTTCTGTAGAAACTGGAAGTCGACATACTGAGCGCTAAGGGGCTTATAGTGGAAAAAGGAATATCTTCAAATAAAAACAACACAGAAGCATTCTGTGAAACTTCTCACTGTTCTGTGCATTCAACTAACAGAGTTGAAGCTTACTCTTGATTGAGCAGTTCTGAAACACTGTTTCTGTAGAAACTCCAAGGGGACATTCGGAGCACTAAGGGGCCTACAGTGGAAAAAGGAATATCTTCAAAAAAAAACTACACAGAAGCATTCTGTGAAACTTCCTTCTGTTCAGTGCATTGAACTAACAGAGTTAAAGCTTACTTTTGATAGAGCAGTTCTGAAACACTCTATCTGTAGAAACTGCAAGTGGACATTCTGAACGCTAAAGGGCTTAAAGTGGAAAAAGGAATGTCTTCGCATTCTGTGAAACTTCTTTCTGTTCTGTGCATTCAACTAACAGGGTTGAAGCTGTGAAACACTCTATCTGTAGAAACTGCAAGTGGACATTCTGAACGCTAAAGGGCTTAAAGTGGAAAAAGGAATGTCTTCAAATAAAAACGACACAGAAGAATTCTGTGAAACTTCTTTCTGTTCAGTGCATTGAACTAACAGAGTGGAGGCTTACTTTTCATAGAGCAGTTCCGAAACACTCTTTCTGTGAAAACTGCAAGCCCACATTCTGAGCGCTAAATGGCTTAAAGTGGAAAAAGGAATGTCTTCAAATAAAAACTACACAGAAGCATTCTGTGAAACTTCTTTCTGTTCAGTGCATTGAACTAACAGAGTGGAAGCTTACTTTTGATAGAGCAGTTCCGAAACACTCTTTCTGTGAAAACTGCAAGCCGACATTCTGAGCGCTAAAGGGCTTAAAGTGGAAAAAGGAATGTCTTCAAATAAAAACTACACAGAAGCATTCTGTGTAACTTCTTTCTGTTCTGTGCATGCAACTAACAGAGTTGAAGCTTACTTTTGATTGAGCACTTCTGA
>NW_026668469.1:0-1208 GCF_009828535.3 Hylobates moloch | reverse complement strand
AAATAATTTTTTGCAACACAACAGCATGTTTATAAAACCCAATAGCATCAACTGAAACATTACTAAATTAATAAGAATTCAATAAAGTGGCAAAGAAGTTAACACATGAAAGTCAACAGTAAAAAAGAAAAGTCAATATTCTTCCTTTCTTTTACAAGCAATAACCAATCAGAAAAACTTAACAGACAGCCAGGTGTGGTGGCTCACATCTGTAATCCCAGCAGTTTTCAAGGCTGAGGTAGGCGGATCATTTGAGGTCAGGAATTTGAGACCACCCTGGCCAGCAAGGTGAAACCCTGTCTCTACTAAAAATACAAAAAATTAGATGGGTATGGTGGCAGGTGCCTCTAATCCCAGCTACCCAGGAGGCTGAGGCAGGAGAATCACTTGGACCTGGGGGGCAGAGGTTGCAGTGAGCCAAGGCTGCACCACTGTACTCCAGCCTGGGCGACACAGTGAGACTCCGTCTCAAAAACAAACAAACAAAAAAAAACCTAACAGAGAAACAATACCTTTCACAATAGCAACAAAAGTACATTTCTAGGGATAAAATTAATATAATTAAGCAGAAAACTCTTAAACTTTACTGAAGAACAGATGTTATTTCATTTTCTTTCATTGATTTGAAATTTATTTTTTATGAGACAAGGTATCATTCTGTTTTCCAAGATGGAGTGCAGTGGCTCAATCCTAGCTGACTGCAGCCTCCACCTCTTGGGCTCAAGCAAGCCACCTCAGCCTCCCAAGTAGCTGGGACTAAAGGTGTGAGCCACTGTGCCTGGCCCTACTTCCTTAAAATAAAACAAAATCGGCCGGCTGCGGTAGCTCACGCCTGTAATCCCAACACTTTGGGATGCCGAGGCAGGTGGATCACTTGAGGTCAGGAGTTTGAGAACAGCCTGGCCAACATGGTGAAACCCTGTCTCTACTAAAAATATAAAAATTACCTGGGTGTGATGGTGGATGCCTGTAATCCCAGGTACTCAGGAGGCTGAAGCAGGAGAATCGCTTGAACCCGGGAGACGGAGGTTACAGTGAGCCAAGACTGTGCCACTGCACTCCGGCCTGGGCATCAGTGCGAGACTCCCTCTCTACATAAATAAATACATAAAATAAAATAAAACAAAATCACACTGTGAAGCTTCACTGATTATGAAAAACATCACATGGACACACAAGTCAGATTTGAAATGGAATTGCCCTAATTC
>NW_026668468.1:0-1208 GCF_009828535.3 Hylobates moloch | reverse complement strand
GCAGGTGCTCAAGATCTGTTCATTTCCATGCTCTGGACACTCATGAGTCAAGCAGCAGAGGTGGCCCAGGACCACTTAGGATGTTGCAGCTCCGAGTAGCATGAAAACATTAGGGGTTCCTCAGTCCTGGAGCAGCGAGGCACCCCTGGCTGGGAAGATCAGGGAAGGCTTCCTGGAGGAGAAGGGCTTGGAAGCAGGAGGAGGAGCTCGGCGGCCACCAGGTCAAGGCCCGCGCGTCCTTTGGAGCTGCTCGAGTCTAACCTCCCCGTTACTCCTGAAAGATCGTAAACCACTTCTTGCTGAGCTCCTGCATATGGGGGCCCACAGAGAAATCAGCTCCATGCCTTGCCCTGAGGAGTGACAGAGAGGCCATCTGTCAGTAAGAAGTTGCCATCTGAATCCAAATGGCATCAGTGATTGTCCACCTCACCTCCTGCTCAGCTTGAGTCCAGACTCCAGAAAAAGCCGTTCCCACGTGAGGCCAGTGAGGCCAGGGGCAGCCAGCGCCTCAGCTCAGCCTCCCTTAGCCTGACTTCTGCTCCTTGTCTTCCTGCCCAGTGTCCCCAAGGCCTCCTGAGATCTGGCAGGGCAGGGACTCTGGGTCCCCAGCACTGGGCCCAGGACCTGGCCATGGTAGGCGTCAGCACCTGTTCCCTGAACTGTCTTCAGTTGCATGCCAAGCAAACTCCCCCAGTTCTGGCTCGGTGCATTCTGGAAGCCGGAAGCCTGCCTTCCTCCTTCCCTACTCAAGCTTCCACAGGTGACTGACCCCTTTGCTGTGGGTTTTGCTTCAAGCCACAACTCCTAAGGTGCCAGGTCACATGTAACACAAGCTTTCCTTCTGTTGCTGAGCCCTGAGGCTGCCCCCACTGCCAGTCCCTGGCGGCATGTGGGACAGGACCAGTGCCAGAGAGGAGAGCTGCTTTCCAGTGCCCTGGAACCCTGGGCGGCAACCCCTTGCAGTCCTGGCCTTTGGGCTCTCATGTTTAGGGTCAGTGCAGGGACTTTGCATTCGTTACCACTGTGCCCATAGTGAACCGGCTGATGCCAAGACAAGGGCAGTGCCATCAGGGGACCAGTCCCTGAGAGATGCTCAAGAGAGGCTGCCATCATTGCTTCCAAAGACCAGGAAGAGGAGGAGGGGTTGAACGGTCCCACACCTGGTCAGGTGTGTGGCAGGTGAGGGTGGCATGTTCATAGCCTAGTGG
>NW_026668467.1:0-1208 GCF_009828535.3 Hylobates moloch | reverse complement strand
TTCCATTGCACTGCTTTCCATTCCATTCCATTCCGTTCCATTCCATTGCATTCCATTCCATTCCATTCCATTCCATTCCACCCTATTCTATACTATTCCTTTATTTCAAGAATTTCTCAATCTGTCACCCTGGCTGGATTGCAGTGGCACAATATCAGCTCACGTTTTTTTTCCCCATTCCATTCCAGTCCATTCCATTGCATTCCATTCCATTCCAATCCATTCCATTCCATTCCATTCCATTCCATTCCATTCCATTCTGTTGGATTGCACTCCATTTCATTTCATTCCATTCCATTCCCCACTATCATATTATATTCATTTCCTTCAACAAGTTCTCAATCTGTCACCCTGGCTTGGTTGCAGTGGCACAATGTCAGCTCAAATTTTATTTCACCATTCCATTCCATTTCTTTCCATTCCATGCCATTGCATTCCATTCCACTGCATTCCATTCCATTCCGTTCCATTCCATTAACTTCCATTCCAATCCATTCGATTTCATTCCATTCCATTCCCCACTATTCTACTCTATTCCCTTCTGTCAACAAGTTCTCAATCTCTCGCCCTGGCTGGATTGCTGTGGCACAATGTCAGCTCACTTTTTATTTCACCATTCTATTCCATTCCATTCCATTCCATTCCATACCATTCCATTCCATTCCCTTCCATTCCATTCCATTCCATTCCTTTCCTTTCATTCCATTTCATTCTATTTCGTTCCATTCTCTTCCATTGCACTCCACTCCATTCCATTCCATTCCATTCCTTTCCCTTCCATTCCCTTCCATTCCATTCCACACTATTTTATTTGATTCCTTTCTTTCAACAAGTTCTCAATTTGTCACCCTGGCTGGATTACAGTAGCAAAATGTCAGGTCACATATTATTTCACCTTTCCATTCCATTCCATTCCATTCAATTCCATTCCATTCCATTCCCTTTCTTTCCATACCGTTCCATTGCACTCCATTCTATTCCGTTCCAATCCATTCCATTCATTTCCAACCCATCCCGATCAATTCCATTCCATTCCCTCCCAACGCATCCCGTTCCATTCCATTCCATTCCATTCCATTCCATTCCATTCCATTCCATGCCATGCCATGCCATGCCATGCCATAACATTCCATCCATTCCCTTCCATTCCATTGCATTCCATTCCATTGCACTGCTTTCCATTCCATTCCATTCCGTTCCATTCCATT
>NW_026668466.1:0-1208 GCF_009828535.3 Hylobates moloch | reverse complement strand
AACTACACAGAAGCATTCTGTGAAACTTCTTTCTGTTCCAAGCATTCCACTAACAGAGTTGAACCTTACTTTTGATTGAGCAGTTCTGAAACACTCTTTCCTTAGAAAATGCAAGTGGACATACTGAGTGTTAAGGGACTTAGAGTGGAAAAAGGAATATCTTCAAATGAAAACTACACAGAAGCATTCTGTGAAACTTTTTTCTGTTCTGTGCATTCACCAAACAGAGTTGAACCTTACTTTTGATTAAGCAGTTGTGAAAGACCCTTTCTGTAGAAACTGCAAGTGGACACACAGAGTGCTAAGGGACCTATAGTGGAAAAAGGAATATCTTCAAATAAAAACTACACAGAAGCATTCTGTGAAACACCATTGTGTTCTATCAATTCAACTAACAGAGTTGAACGTTACTTTTGATTGAGCAGTTCTGAAACAGTCTTTCTGTGGAAACTGCAACTGGAGATTCCGAGCGCAAAGGGGTCAATACTGGAAAATGGTATATCTTAAAATAAAAACCACACAGAAGCATTCTGTGAAACTTCTTTCTGTTCAGTGCATTCCACTAACAAAGTTGAACTTCACTTTTGATTGTTAAGCTCTGAATCACTCTTTCTGTGGAAACTGCAAGTGGACATTCTGCGGGCTAAGGGGCCTATAGTGGAAAAAGGAATGTCTTCAAATAAATACTACACAGAAGCATTCTGTGAAACTTCTTTGTCTTCTGTGCATTCAACTAACAGAGTTGAACCTTAGTTTTTATTGAGCAGTTCTGAAACTCTCTTTCTGTAGAAACTGCAAGTGTACAATCGGAGCGGTAGGGGCCTAGAGTGGAAAAAGGAATATCTTAAAATAAAAACTGCACAGAATATTCTGTGAAATTTCTTTCTGTTCTATGCATTCAACTAACAGAGTTGAACCTTAATTTGATTGAGCAGTTCTGAAACACTCTTTCTGTAGAAACTGCAAGGGGACATGCGGTGCGCAAAGGGGCCTATAGTGGAAAAAGGAATATCTTCAAATAAAAACTACACAGAAGGATTCTGTGAAACTTCTTTCTGTTCTATGCATTCAACTAACAGAGTTGAACCTTACTTTTGATTGAGCAGTTCTGAAACACTCTTTCTGTAGAAACTGCAAGTGGATATTCCGGGCGCTAAAGGGTCTACACTGAAAAAGGAATATCTTCAAATAAAAACTACACAGAAGCA
>NW_026668465.1:0-1208 GCF_009828535.3 Hylobates moloch | reverse complement strand
CGGGTTACCCACAAAGGGAAGCCCATCAGACTAACAGCTGATCTCTCAGCAGAAACTCTACAAGCCAGAAGAGAGTGGGGGCCGATATTCAACATTCTTAAAGAAAAGAATTTTCAACCCAGAATTTCATATCCAGCCAAACTAAGCTTCATAAGTGAAGGAGAAATAAAATACTTTACAGACAAGCAAACGCTGAGTGATTTTGTCACCACCAGGCCTGCCCTAAAAGAGCTCCTGAAGGAAGCACTAAACATGGAAAGGAACAACCGGTACCAGCCACTGCAAAAACATGCCAAATTGTAAAGACCATCGAGGCTAGGAAGAAACAATAGCAACTAACGAGCAAAATAACCAACTAACATCATAATGACAGGATCAGATTCACACATAACAATATTAACGTTAAATGTAAATGGGCTAAATGCTCCAATTAAAAGACACAGACTGGCAAACTGGATAAGGAGTCAGGACCCATCAGTGTGCTGTATTCAGGAAACCCATCTCACGTGCAGAGACACACATAGACTCAAAATAAAGGGATGGAGGAAGATCTATCAAGCAACTGGAAAACAAAAAAAGGCAGGGGTTGCAATCCTAGTCTCTGATAAAATAGACTTTAAACCAACAAAGATCATAAGAGACAAAGAAGGCCATTACATAATGGTAAAGGGATCAATTCAACAAGAAGAGCTAACTATCCTAAATATATATGCACCCAACACAGGAGCACCCAGATTCATAAAGCAAGTCCTGAGTGACCTACAAAGGGACATAAACTCCCACACAATAATAATGGGAGATTTTAACACCCCACTGTCAACATTAGACAGATCAACGAGACAGAAAGTTAACAAGGATATCCAGGAATTGAACTCAGCTCTACATAAAGTGGACCTAATAGACATCTACAGAACTCTCCACCCCAAGTCAACAGAATATACATTTTTTTCAGCACCACACCACACCTATTCCAAAATTGACCACATAGTTGGAAGTAAAGCTCTCCTCAGCAAATGTAAAAGAACAGAAATTATAACAAACTGTCTCTCAGACCACAGTGCAATCAAACTAGAACTCAGGATTAAGAAACTCACTCAAAACCGCTCAACTACATGGAAACTGAACAACCTGCTCCTGAATGACTATTGGGTACATAATGAAATGAAGGCAGAAATAAAGATGTTCTTTGAAACCAACGAGAACAAAGA
>NW_026668464.1:0-1208 GCF_009828535.3 Hylobates moloch | reverse complement strand
GATAGTTTACTGAGAATGATGTTTTCCAGTTTCATCCATGTCCCTACAAAGGACACGAACTCATCATTTTTTATGGCTGCATAGTATTCCATGGTGTATATGTGCCACATTTTCTTAATCCAGTCTATTGTTGTTGGACATTTGGGTTGGTTCCAAGTCTTTGCTATTGTGAATAGTGCCGCAATAAACATATGTGTGCATGTGTCTTTATAGCATCATGATTTATACTCCTTTGGGTATATACCCAGTAATGGGATGGCTGGGTCAAATGGTATTTCTAGTTCTAGATCCCTGAGGAATCGCCACACTGACTTCCACAATGGTTGAACTAGTTTACAGTCCCACCAACAGTGTAAAAGTGTTCCTATTTCTCCACATCCTCTCCAGCACCTGTTGTTTCCTGATTTTTTAATGATGGCCATTCTAACTGGTGTGACATGGTATCTCACTGTGGTTTTGATTTGCATTTCTCTGATGGCCAGTGATGATGAGCATTTCTTCATGTGTTTTCTGGCTGCATAAATGTCTTCTTTTGAGAAGTGTCTGTTCATGTCCTTTGCCCACTTTTTGATGGGGTTGTTTGTTTTTTTCTTGTAAATTTGTTTGAGTTCATTGTAGATTCTGGATATTAGCCCTTTGTCAGATGAGTAGGTTGCAAAAATTTTCTCCCATTCTGTAGGTTGCCTGTTCACTCTGATGGTAGTTTCTTTTGCTGTGCAGAAGCTCTTTAGTTTAATGAGATCCCATTTGTCAATTTTGGCTTTTGTTGCCATTGCTTTTGATGTTTTAGACATGAAGTCCTTGCCCATGCCTATGGCCTGAATGGTATTGCCTAGGTTTTCTTGTAGGATTTTAATGGTTTTAGGTCTAACATTTAAGTCTTTAATCCATCTTGAATTAATTTTTGTATAAGGTGTAAGGAAGGGATCCAGTTTCAGCTTTCTACATATGGCTAGCCAGTTTTCCCAGCACCATTTATTAAATAGGGAATCCTTTCCCCATTTCTTGTTTTTGTCAGGTTTGTCAAAGATCAGATAGTTGTAGCTATGCGGCATCATTTCTGAGGGCTCTGTTCTGTTCCATTGATCTATGTCTCTGTTGTGGTACCAGTACCATGCTGTTTTGGTTACTGTAGCCTTGTAGTATAGTTTAAAGTCAGGTAGCGTGATGCCTCCAGCTTTGTTCTTTTGGCTTAGGATTGACTTGGC
>NW_026668463.1:0-1208 GCF_009828535.3 Hylobates moloch | reverse complement strand
CTCTGTCACCCAGGCTGGAGTGCAGTGGCACGATCTCGGTTCACTGAGAGCTCCACCTCCCAGGTTCACGCCATTCTCCTGCCTCAGCCTCTCTGAGTAGCTGGGACTACAGGCGCCTGCCACCACTCCCGGCTAATTTTTTGTATTTTTAGTAGAGACGGGGTTTCACCATGGTCTCAATCTCCTGACCTCGTGATCTGCCTGCCTCGGCCTCCCAAAGTGCTGGGATGACAAGCGTGAGCCACTGCGCCCGGCCACTTGTATGATTTTTATATAAAATAAGCCAAATGTCACTTTTACATTAGTGTACTATTACTGTCAAACCCAGTTTTTAATAAAACCTTATAGACAAATTATTTAATTTTTTTTTTTTTTTTTTTTTTGAGACAGAGTCTCGCTCTGTCACCCAGGCTGGAGTGCAGTGGTGCAGTCTCGGCTCACTGCAAGCTCTGCCTCCCGGGTTCACGCCATTCTTCTGCCTCAGCCTTTCCGAGTAGCTCGTCGTCTCGATCTCCTGACCTCGTGATCCGCCCGCCTCGGCCTCCCAAAGTGCTGGGATTACAAGCGTGAGCCACCGTGCCCGGCCAAATGTATTTAATTTTAATCAGTTTGACCATAAGGTAAGATTTTTATAAACCTCTTTTATAACTACCTTTACAATAGTTGTTAAAGAGCAGAGTATAAGCAAGTTTTTGCTTTAAGAAAAACCTGTTGTGCTTTTATTCCAATGTTTAGTTTACAAAAAAACTGTATAATACCCTTTTAACTTTAGCCAGTATGTTCACACACAGATTTTTTTTTTTTTTTTTTTTTTGAGACGGAGTCTCGCTCTGTCACCCAGGCTGGAGTGCAGTGGCGCAATCTCGGCTCACTGCAAGCTCCGCCTCCTGGGTTCACGCCATTCTCCTGCCTCAGCCTCTCCGAGTAGCTGGGACTACAGGCGCCCGCCACCATGCCCGGCTAATTTTTTGTATTTTTAGTAGAGACGGGGTTTCACCGTGGTCTCGATCTCCTGACCTTGTGATCCACCCGCCTCAGCCTCCCAAAGTGCTGGGATTACAAGCGTGAGCCACCGCGCCCGGCCCACACACAGATTTTTTATAATTAATTTTTTTATAAAACATTTACAACTTGTTTAAACCTTTAGAATTTTCCTGTTTCGCTTAAAATAATCCTTTAACGCTTTAGGCAAAAAAAATACATGCCCA
>NW_026668462.1:0-1208 GCF_009828535.3 Hylobates moloch | reverse complement strand
ACTATAGGCCCCTTAGCGCTCCTTATGTCCGCTTGCAATTTCTACAGAGTTTCGCAACTTCTCAATCAAAAGTAATGTTCAACTGTGCTAGTTGAATGCACCGATCAGAAAGAAGTTTCGCAGAATGCTTCTGTGTACTTATTATTTGAAGATGTTCCTTTTTCCACTAGAGGCCCCTTAGCGCTTTAAATGTCCGCTTGCAATTTCTACAGAAAGAGAATTTCAGAACTTCTCAATCAAAAGTAAGTTTCAAGTCTGTTAGTTGAATGCAGAGATCAGAAAGAAGTTTCGCAGAATGCTTCTGTGTAGTTGTTATTTCAAGATATTCCTTTTTCCCCTATAGGCCCCTTAGTGCTCCGAATGTCCCCTTGCAGTTTCTATAGAAAGAGTATTTCAAAATTTCTCAATCACCAGTAAGGTTCACCTCTGTTAGTTGAATGCACAGAACAGAAAGAAGTTTGGCAGAATGATTCTGTGTAATTTTTATTTGAAGTTATACCTTTTTCCACTATAGCACCCTTAGAGCTCCGAATGTCCGCTTGCAGTTTCTACAGAAAGAGAGTTTCAGAAATTCTCTATGAAAAGTAAGTTTCAACTCTCTTAGTGGAATGCACAGAACAGAAAGAAGTTTGGCAGAATGCTTCTGTGTAGTTTTTATTAGAAGATATACCTTTTTCCACTATAGGCCCCTTAGGGCTCCGAATGTCCGCTTGCAGTTTCTACAGAAAGAGAGTTTCAGAACTTCTCAAGCAAAAGTGAGATTCAACTCTGGTAGCTGAATGCACAGATCAGAAAGAAGTTTCGCAGAATGCTTCTGTGTAGTTTTTATTTTAAGATGTTCCTTTTTCCACTAGAGGCCCTTTAGCGCTCAAATGTCCACTTGCGGGTTCTACGGAAGGAGAGTCTCAGAACTTCTGAATCAAAAGTAAGGTTCAACACTGTTAGTTGAATGCACAGAACAGAAAGAAGTTTGGCAGAATGATTCTGTGTAGTTTTTATTTCAAGATATTCCTTTTTCCACTATTGGCCCTTTAGCGCTCCGAATATCCACTTTCAGTTTCTACAGAAAGAGAGATTCAGAACTTCTCAATCAAAAGTGTGGATCAACTCAGTTGAAAGCACAGAACAGAAAGAAGTTTGGCAGAATGCTTCTCTGTAGTTTTTATTTGATGATATATATTTTTCCACTATTGGCCCCTTAGTGCTCC
>NW_026668461.1:0-1208 GCF_009828535.3 Hylobates moloch | reverse complement strand
AGCTCTTATTATTTTGAGATATGTCCCATCAATACCTAATTTATTGAGAGTTTTTAGCATGAAGGGTTGTTGAATTTTGTCAAAGGCCTTTTCTGCATCTATTGAGATAATCATGTGGTTTTTGTCTTTGGTTCTGTTTATATGCTGGATTACATTTATTGATTTGAGTATGTTGAACCAGGCTTACATCCCAGAGATGAAGCCCACTTGATCATGGTGTATAAGCTTTTTGATGTGCTGCTGGATTTGGTTTGCCAGTATTTTATTGAGGATTTTTGCATCAATGTTCATCAAGGATATTGGTCTGAAATTCTCTTTTTTGGTTATGTCTCTGCCAGGCTTTGGTATCAGGACAATGCTGGCTTCATAAAATGTGTTAGGGAGGATTCCCTCTTTTTATATCGATTGGAATATTTTCAGAAGGAATGGTATCAGTTCCTCCTTGTACCTCTGGTAGAATTCGGCTGTGAATCCATCAGGTCCTGGACACTTTTTGGTTGGTAAGCTATTGATTACTGCCACAATTTCAGAACCTGTTATTGGTCTATTCAGAGATTCAACTTCTTCCTGGTTTAGTCTTGGGAGGGTGTATTTGTCGAGGAATTTATCCATTTCTTCTAGATTTTCTAGTTTATTTGCGTAGAGGTGTTTGTAGTATTCTCTGATGGTAGATTGTATTTCTGTGGGATCGGTGGTGATATCCCCTTTTTCATTTTTTATTGCGTCTATTTGATTCTTCTCTCTTTTCTTCTTTATTAGTCTTGCTAGCGGTCTATCAATTTTGTTGATCTTTTCAAAAAACCAGCTCCAGGATTCATTAATTTTTTGAAGGGTTTTTTGTGTCTCTATTTCCTTCAGTTCTGCTCTGATTTTAGTTATTTCTAGCCTTCTGCTAGCTTTTGAATGTGTTTGCTCTTGCTTTTCTAGTTCTTTTAATTGTGATGTTAGGGTGTCAATTTTGGATCTTTCCTGCTTTCTCTTGTGGGCATTTAGTGCTATAAATTTCCCTCTACACACCGCTTTGAACGTGTCCCAGAGATTCTGGTATGTTGTGTCTTTGTTCTCATTGGTTTCAAAGAACATCTTTATTTCTGCCTTCATTTCATTATGTACCCAATAGTCATTCAGGAGCAGGTTGTTCAGTTTCCATGTAGTTGAGCGGTTTTGAGTGAGTTTCTTAATCCTAAGTTCTAGTTTGATTGCAGTGT
>NW_026668460.1:0-1208 GCF_009828535.3 Hylobates moloch | reverse complement strand
ATGACAATATTCTGGTCCTTCTCTGGGTCTCCTCCCCCCTCAACCAATAGATAGCAGTCTTATCAGCTAACTATGTGTAGGTGTGGTTAGTATAATAAATGTGCTTCCTGAGTCTGATCACTGCTGAGTTTACTAAAAAGACTGTGATACGGCTTGGATTTGTGTCCCCACCCAAATCTCATGTTGAATTGGAGGAGGGGCCTAGTGGGAGGTGACTGGATCATGAGGACAGATTGCTTCCTTGCTGTTCTCATGATAGGGAATGAGTTCTCACAAGATCTGGTTGTTTAAAAGTCTGTGGCACCTCCCTGGGCTCCTGCTCCACCATGGTAAGAGGTGCTTGCTTCCCCTTCGCCATCTGCCATGATTGTAAGTTTCCTGAGGCCTCCTAGTCATGATTCCTGTACAGCCTGCAGAACTGTGAGTCAATTAAACCACTTTTCTTCATAAATTGCCCTGTCTCAGGTAGTTCTTTCTAACAGTGCGAGAATGGAATAATACACTACATCTGTTAACACAGGAAGCTGTTGGACCTACAAGGACTTCATCAAGGTACAGAGTTATTATATATTAATTAGTTACCATTCCTTTTTCATAAACTAGTACAACCACTAAGGAAAACAGTGTGGAGATTCCTTAAAGAACTAAAAGTAGATCTACCGTTTGATCCAGCAATTCCGCTACGGGGTATCTACCCAGAGAAAAATAAGACATTATATGAAAAAGATACTTGCTCATGCATGTTTATAGCAGCACAATTTGCAATTGGAAAAATATGGAACCAGCCGGGCGCAGTGGCTCATGCCTGTAATCCCAGCACTTCGGGAGGCCAAGGAGGATGAATCACAAGGTCAGGAGTTCAAGACCAGTCTGGCCAAGATGGTGAAACCCCGTCTCTACTAAAAATACAAAACTTAGCTGGGTGTGGTGGCACATGCCTGTAATCCCAGCTACTCAGGAGGCTGAGGCAGGGAATTGCTTGAACCCGGGAGGTGGAGGTTGTGGTGAGCTGAGATCGCGCCACTGCACTCCAGACTGGGCGACAGTGCAAGACTCCATCTCAAAAAAAAAAAAAAAGAAAAAGAAAATGTGAGATATGTACCATGGAAAAATACTATTCAGCCATAAAAAGGAATGAAATAATGGCATTCTCAGCAACCCGGCCAGTTTTAACGTCCTAATGCCCAAAGGCTCTCTTTCTCTCTTTC
>NW_026668459.1:0-1208 GCF_009828535.3 Hylobates moloch | reverse complement strand
GAGATTACAGGCGTGAGCCACCACGCCCAGCCCAGTCTCTCTCTCTCCCTCCCTCTCTTCCTTCCTTCCTTCCTTCCTTCCTTCGTTTCTTTTCTTCTTTTTCTTTCTGAGACAGAGTCACGCTCTGTCTCCCAGGCTGGAATCCAGTGGCACAATCTCAGCTCGCCACAACCTCTGCCACCCGGGTTCAAGTGATTCTCCTGCTTCAGCCTCCCAAGTAGCTGGGACTACAGGCGTGCACCACCACACCCAGCTAATTTTTCTACTTTTAGTAGAGATGGGGTTTAACCATGTTGGCCAGGCTGGTCTCGAACTCCTGACCTCCCGACTCCTGATTCACCTGCCTTGGCCTCCCAAAGTGCTGGGATTACAGGTGTGAGCCACTGCACCTGGCCCTGGTCTCATTTATTTCTGGTCTCTCTATTTTGTTATTTTTGCACAAATGAGTAGGTATATGCATATTTTCTTTTTAAAAACATTTATTTATTTATTTAGAAGACTGTCTTGCTCTGTCACTCAGGCAGGAGTGTAGCGGCATGATCACAGTTCACTGCAGCCTCAACCTCTTGGGCTCAAGTGATCCTCCCACCTTAGCCTCCCATGTAGCTGGGACCACAAGTGTGAGCCACCACACCTGGCTAATTTTTTTATTGTTTGTGGGGATGGGGTTTGATGGTGTTGCCCAGGCTGGTCTCAAACTCCTGAACTCAAGCAATCCTCCAGCCTCAGTCTCCCAAAGTGCTGGGATTACAGGTATGAGCCACCTTGCCTGGCCCACATTTTCTTGTTTTCTCTTTCTGACACAAAAGGTAGCATATTATAGATACTCTTTTGCACTTTGCTTTTTTCATGTAACACTGTATATTGGTTGGCTGGCACAGTGGCTCATGCCTGTAATCCCAACACCTTGGGAGGCCAAGACTGGCGTATCACTTGAGGCCAGGAGTTTGAGACCAGCCTGGGCAACATGGTGAGACTCTGTCTCAAAAAAAAAAAAATTAAAGTTAATAAGACCAAAACCTGTTAGAAATATGAGTAAAAGATGGCCGGGCACGGTGGCTCACTCCTGTAATCCCAGCACTTTGGGAGGCCGAGGTGGGCAGATCAAGAGGTCAGGAGATGGAGATCATCCTGGCTAACATAGTGAAACCCCGTCTCTACTAAAAATACAAAAAATTAGCCAGGCATGGTGGCGGGCGCCTGTAGTC
>NW_026668458.1:0-1209 GCF_009828535.3 Hylobates moloch | reverse complement strand
CTCAGGGACTTTCAGTTGTGTCTCAAATTGTAACAATGGAAAAAATATAAGCATAAATAGCAAATGGAGTAAAACATTAATTTGTATTAATATTTGATATTAATACAATAAAGCTGGGTGGTGTGCATGAGGGTGTTATATTATCTTCATATTTTTATGAATGTATTAACTACTGCATTATATGCACACACCAACACACATATGTAAACTTTTACTATAATTCAAAATGTACTATTCTGAACATTTCGAAGAAACAATAGTCTACCGATACTATGTGTTTGTCTTTCCATGAAAGAAGATCCATTTCTAAGTCAGCCTGCATCTAAATTCACTAATAAACATTATGCTGAAAAAGGAAAAAATATATTGAAAATAGGTCTGGTGGGGCATTAAGGCAAATGCTGAAATAATGTATTATATTTGCATGCATGGGTTTTCTTATGCCAAGCAGATACTGTAAATTACCATCATTTCCTAGAAATGAGTTTCTGCTGAGGAAAGGCATCAAGATATTTCAAAAAGCATGGCTTCAACAAACATAGCTGGTCATTCATCACACTAAGTTGCTTAGTGCATTTGTTTGCTTCAGTTGCTTTAACAAACTACCAGAGCCCAAGGGACTTACATGACAGAAATTAATTTTCTCACAGTTCTGGAAGCTGGAAGTCCATGATCAAGGTCCGTAGCGTCAGTGTCTGATGAAGGCTCTCTTCCCGGCTTATGGATGGCCACCTTATTGCTGTGTCCTCACGTGGCAGGCAGCAAAAGCCAGCTCTCTGGTGCCCTCTTCTTATAAGGACACTAATCTTATCAGATCAGGATCCCACCCTTATAACATCATTTAAGCTTAATTACCTCCATAAAGGCCCTATCTCCAAATACATTGAGGTTTGGAGCGTCAACATACAAATTTTGGGGGGACACATTGAGTCCACAGCACCCAGGTTAAGGGTAAAGAAACCGAAAACACCCAGCACTTTGGAAGACTGAGGCAGGAGGATCACTTGAGGTCAGGAGTTCGAGGCCAGCCTGGCCAACATAATGAAACCCTGTCTCTTCTAAAAATACTAAAATTAGTCAGGCATGGTGGCACACGCCTGGCTAAATTTATATCAAATATTAATACAAATTAATGTTTTACTCCATTTGCTATTTATGCTTCTATTTTTTCCATTGTTACAATTTGAGACACAACTGAAAGTCCCTGAG
>NW_026668457.1:552-1209 GCF_009828535.3 Hylobates moloch | reverse complement strand
AAAAAAACACATAAAAAGACCCAAGGTACACCAAAGCCATGCTGATCTCATTTGGCAGGAGTCAGCCCCCTCTCCCCTCTCCAGGAGTGTAATACTGCGCTTCACACACTTTTGCTGCTTGCTTTGCTATTTGAGTATCACATCCAGTTCTTTGTTCAGGACACCAAAAGCCTGGACCTGCACAGCACCATCGGATCCCAAATGGGGCTCTGCATTTTGTGTCTTGCAAGGCCACAGAGAACAAATGGGTAGTTTTAAAGGGGCACAAGAGGACTTCCAGTGGGTGTTCTTCCGGGTTTAGCACAGAGAGAACAGGCAGTAACTCCCAGCTCCCAGTCTCTCCCCAGAAGGCATTTGCCTACACACTCTCTCAGCTGCTGCTAGAGAACAGGTCTTTGAACTGGTCTGCATATAGGAGCTGATGGGGCTGATGGAGAATGCGTTTGACCACACACCTAACACCTTAACTACATTTCACAGTACGTAGAATAGAATGGACTCCATCACACAGTACCTAGAATAGAAGTAGGTATTCAAAAAATAGTTTTCAAATAAAAGAACAAATTATTTGAATTCTTTCCAATAAAAGTTTATTATATCCGCATTTACTAGCACAAATTGTGTGATTTTGAAAATTCTGTTCATGTCAAGCTAAGT
>NW_026668457.1:0-425 GCF_009828535.3 Hylobates moloch | reverse complement strand
ATTTTTGTCATTTATTTTGCCACAATAAAATATTTGAACCGTCTGGCACAAGTGGCAATACCTCTGCTCCCTGCTGCTCAGACACTTCCACAAAAATCCTGCACCTGATTGGACAACGTGGTCCAGGAGAACAGGTAAGTGGCAGAGCTTTGTTTCTATATCAGCGACATCAGTTTTAATGTAAACAGCAGTCATCTTTCTTTTTAGAGCAGTAGCCTGCTTGTGTTTCCATATAATTACAGTATTCTTGACGGAAGCCTTCACTTCTCTTGCAGTTGACAACTTTTAAATCTGATGCAGGTTCTGCATTAAAAAAAAAAATCCAACATTAGCTTCTTAAGACCATCTCCACAATCCAGCAGTGGTCATTTCAGCCGTGAGGGACAGGGTGGGGATGGCATGGATATGAAACAGCTTTCCATAGT
>NW_026668456.1:0-1209 GCF_009828535.3 Hylobates moloch | reverse complement strand
ATGTCCACTTGCAGTTTCTACAGAAAGTGGACATTTGGAGCGCTAAGGGGCCTATAGTGGTAAAAGCAATATCTACAAATAAAAACTACACAGAAGCACTCTGTGAAACTTCTTTGTGTTCTGTCATTCCACTAACCGAGTTGAAACTAACTTTTGATTTAGCAGTTCTGAAAACCTCTTTCTGCAGAAACTGCAAGTGGACATTCAGAGCGCTAAGGGGCCTATAGCGGAAAAAGGAATATCTTCAAACACATAACTACACGGAAGTATTTTGTGAAACTTCTTTCTCTTCTGTGCATTCAACTAACAGAGTTGAACCCTCCTTTTGATTGGGCAGTTCTGAAACACTCTTTCTGTAGAAACCGCAACTGGACATTCTGAGCGCTAAGGGGCATATAGTGGAAAAAGGACAATCTTCAAATAAAAACTACACAGAAGCATTCTGTGAAACTACGTACTGTTACGTGCATTCAACTACCGGAGTTGAACCTTACTTTTGATTTAGCTCCTCTTAAACACTCTTTCTGCGGAAACTGCAAGTGGACATTCGGAGCGCTACCTGGCCTATAGTGGAGAAAGGAATATCGTCAAATAAAAACTACACAGAAGCATTCTGTGAAACTTTTTTCTGTTCTGTGTATTCAACTAACAGAGTTGAGCCTTACTTTTGATTGAGCATTTCTGAAACACTCTTTCTGTAGAAACTGCAAGTGGACATTCTGAGCGGTAAGGGGCCCAAAGCGGTAAAAGGAATATCTTCAAATAGAAACTACACAGAAGCATTCTGTTAAACTTCTTTGTGTTCAGTGCATTCAGCTAACAGAGTTGAACTTTACTTTTGATTCAGCAGTTCTGAAACACCCATTCTGTAGAAAGTCCAAGTGGACATTCGGAGTGCTAAGGGGCCTAAAGTGGAAAAAGGAATATCTTAAAATGAAAACTACACAGAATCATTCTTTGAAACTTCTTTCTGTTCTGTGCATTCAACTAAGAGTGTTGAACCTTACTTTTGACTGATCAGTTCTGAAACACTCCTTCTCTAGAAACTGCAAGTGGACAATCTGAGCGCTAGGGGTCCTATAGTGGAAAAATAATCATCTTCAAATGAAAACTACACAGAAGCATTCTGTAAAACTACGTACTGTTAAGTGTATGCCACTCAGAGTGTTGAACTTCACTTTTGATTGAGCAGTCCTGAAACACTCTTTC